>NW_027202777.1:0-158216 GCF_024711535.1 Dipodomys merriami | reverse complement strand
GTAGATGAAGGGATCAAGAAAATGTGGTATATATACACAATGGAATTCTATGCCTCCATCAGAAAGAATGACATTTCCCCATTTGTTAGGAAATGGAAAAACTTGGAAAAAATTATAATAAGTGAAGTAAGCCAGGCCCAAAGAAACATAGGTCCCATGATTTCCCTTATTTGCTATATCTAGTATATGTATGCATCAAGCAGAAAAGGTCAGTTAATGTGATGTTAGGAAAATGAATCCTTAGATATGTATTTTAATGTTTTTTTTTTCCTTTCAGGCATTTGTTTCTAACGCATTTATAAGATTATCTCTTTGTAGTTTTGTATGTCCCTCCCCTACAGTATAACCCTTGCTTTCACTATATTTTATGTGAGTATAACTTGTAGAGGAGATGGGGAAAAACAATTCGTTTAAGGATACAGGTGGACCCGTTGCAACAATGAGAAGTACAAGTTGCCATGTCGAAAATGAGCTTTACAATGTTGGTGGGAGTGGGGAAAGCAGGGAGGATTGGGTGGTGGGTGGGGTGGAGGCTGGGAAGGGATGTGAAGGGTAAACAAAGGAGGAGGCTGCAATGCTTGATAAGAAATGTACGCATTAACCTGCCCATGTAATTGTAACCCCTCTGTACAGTGTGTTCACAAAAAATAAAAATAAAAATAATTTTAAAAATTAAAAAAAAAGAAGGTTGGCATGTTTTACAGGTATGTCTATCCTTTTGAAGTCCTTTACAGGAATCTGAGGAAATCTATGTTGAAAACCTCTCCAATTATTGTGGGTTAAATCATATAAACTGGTGGCCTCTTGTAACATTAAAGCTTGTGGGCCAGTAGCTAACTGGTCCGCCCAATTATTGTCCATGGATAAAAACCCAGTAAGTTTTGAATGCCCTCTCAAATGTTGAATATGAATAGGGGCTCTCCATACATCTAATAGGCCCTTACGGGTGTCCATAAGGGGGAAAATAGGGTTTCCATCCAGTTTAATATGTGCCTAGGGAATATGAGGGAGCAAGTTAATCATATATAAACTATCAGAATACAAATTAAAGGGTTTTTTTAATGTCTTGAAGGGCCATAATTACTGCAAACATTTCTTTTTATTCTGCTGATCCTTGACAAAGTTGAAATCTTTGTTGGCTTGGGGTCTTTTGTTGCTCCTCAAAGGCTGCATGTGCAGAGCCTGTTTTACCTCCATCAGTAAAATCATGTAGGGCGCCAGGAATAGGTGTAGGAGAAAATAGAGAAGTCATTATGAGGGGAATTCGCCATACCATGACTGTCCATTTAGATGACCCATAATGGCAGTCAATTTGAACTAGAAATCCTTCCAGGGAGAGAGCAGGTTGAGCATTGGCTCAAGTGAGTACTCAAAGTCTGCCATCAGAAAAGGAAAAAACAATGGAGTGAGGATCAAGGCCATAATGCCTTTGGGCTTGGGTCCTTCCCATGACAATAGCATTGGCAAGTTGTTCTGCCTGAGAGTACATCCGAGGTGTGCCCCCCAGGGGAGTGTGAAGCCACTCTAATGGCTCCCCCGCCTTTGACTTAAAACTGCAGATATCAATGTAACACCTGCAAACAACGAGAGGGAAATGGGCTTAAGAATAGAATACCTCTTCAGGGAAAGTTCATCCAGGGCTCTTTAGAACTGTAAAAAATATTGCCCGATGGTTGTTTGTAATTGTAATAACTTCTTGGGGTGTCCTGTCTTTTAGTCGGTTGAATAAGGGCACAAGACTATCTTTAGGGATGAGAACCCATGGCAACAGCCAATTGATTTCACCTAAAAGACTTTCAAGTTGGGTTAGGGACAGAGATGCTGCAATATCCAGCAAAGGCTTAAGGGGGCTGGCCTGAGTCAAGGTAAGTTGGGATCCGAGCTTCTTAACAGGAGATACCTTTTGAATTTTATTTAGAGATATTGGAAAACCCTCCTTTTTTAATATGGTGAGAACATGGGTAGAAGGCCCTCCAGGTGGCCCAGGTCTTGGTGCCTCAGAATTACGTCATCCATGTAGGCATAGGCAAGAGAGGTGTCTGAACCCAGCACAGGCCCTAAAAGTGTGACCAAGTATTGTTAGCAAAAGGCCAGGCTGTTGGCCATACCCTGTGACAGCACCCTCCATTCAAACCCCTGATCAGGATGGGAAAATATTAAGAGAAGGGATGGAGAAGGCAAATTTCTTGCAGTAATCCAGATGTAAGAGGATCAAAAAAAAACTATCTTTAATATCAATTACAACCAAGGTATATTCTGAAGCAGGAGTCCAGGGCATACCTCTTAGGGCATTCCTACTAGCTCCATCCTTTCAGTTACCTTACATAGATCTTGGAGCATGAACCAAGCCCCAGATGCCTTTTGGATAACAAATACAAGGACTCACAGAAGGGAGTATGTGCCCAAGTTTTATCTGTTCCTCCACCAAAAGGTGGAGGGCTACAAGTTTAGGTTTGGTCAATGGCCACTGCTCCACCCAAATAGGGCTTCTTGGTTTCCACCTAATGGGAGGCATTTGGGGGACAATTGCCTTTAGGATTAGGGGTGCACCCAAGTGGGTCCCTTATGTTCTTCTCTGTACTTATGAAAGTTAAAAAAAATCCTTTTTCTTAACTCCCTCTAGATCATGTTTAAGCCATTGTGCTTCTTCGCCATCCAGGATATCATCATAGGATGCTCGATGGTCTGTAGTGACCACAGCATCCATGTGTCTTGCCCTAGTAAATTGGCGGTGAGGTTTTTTGCCACTAAACGCATATCTTTCCCTGCTTTCCATCTAGGCTAGTCCATTTCATAAGGGCAATCGACTCTTTGTTCAATCTGCCCTCATGTCAATTAGGCAGTAAAACTGCTTTACACCTAGGAAAATACTCATTTTAGGGCGGAGTCCTTCCCCGGGGGATGGTCCAATGGGCCTGGGTCATCCTGCCATGAGGCTGCCTGGGCCTTACAGCAGAGGGGGTTCCACCTTGAGCTAATAGGGTTGGAGGATGCCCCTCCCCTAGTTTAAAGGCTTCCCATCTAAATCAAATTTGGATTGACAATCCTTTTTCCAATGGTACCTCTTCCTGCACCTGGGGCAGGGTGTAGGGGGTGGTTTGGATCCCCCGGGCCAGTTGGCAGAGGGGCAGGGGGGGATTGGTGTGAACAGTCCCGCTTAAAAGGGCCCTCCTGTCTGCATTTAAAACATGTCCCTCTCCCTGATGGCCTTGGGGTTCCTTGGCCCTGGGCTGACAGAGCCTGGGTAATAGCCTCAGATATTGCAGATGACTGAGCCTGTAAAGGTAAAGATAGTGATTGGGACTGGGGCTGTTGTATTCCACATCCTGCAAGGCCACCACCCATGAGCTCAGGGAACACTCTCTCAATCCCACGCAGGCTGTGTGGTCTGCATTCATCCCTTCCCAAACCAGTAGCTTTACAAACTGATCTTGGAGGTCCCTTGCCAGCGACTTGTGAACACTCAGTTGGACTCAGTCTATAAAATCAGGTAGAGGCTCACCCAATTTTTGTCTCACTCATGCTATGGGGAACTCAGTGAGCCCTTCATCCAATTAGTACCACTAGGCAAGTCCTACCTGCCTCACTTGGTCACGGTATGGGCCTGGTATTGTGGCCTATTGGATGCCAGTGGAGTACCCTTCCCCTGTCCCGGTTAACATGGCATAAGCAGTCGGTATTGTGGGTTGAGCTTCCCAGGTATTCTCCTCCTGCCCTCTGCATTCCTCCTTAAAGAAGACACACAATTTAATAAACTGAGAACTGGTGAGGACAGCTTTGGCCACATCTAGCCAGTCTTTAGGAACACACTGAAAATAAGCAATGTCCTGTAATAGGGTCTAGGCCCAAGGAGAGTTTGGACCATCCTCTACCACTGCCTTGCAGAGCTGTTAATATCCTTGGCTTCCCATGGATACCATTCCAAGGGTCTGTTAGCTCCTGGTGCCAGATTGACTGAATACGCTTGGGGAAGTGAATCCTTTGGCCCAGGGTCCAGGTTCCCTGGTGGCCATTCCTTAACAGGTTAAGACTCAGCATAGGTTACTTCCCTGGCCCTCGGCTTCTCCGTGGAAGGTCTGTAGGGGTCCATATCTCCCAGGTCCCTCTGTAGGGCTGCATAGGGCACTGTACCTCCCCCCAATTGTGGGAATAGGGTGAGGGCCTAGGATCGTCAGGGGCACCCAAGTCTTCTTTTACTTCCACTAGGCCTAATGTTGCCCCCTCCTCCTCCTTCTCTGAGATAGCATTATCCATATTAAGGATTTCACTTACCCTTAGAGACCTCTTAACCTCGGCTAGAATATTTTCCTTTTGTGCCCCATGTTGGGTGCCAGATGTTGGGTCTTGGTCCATCCCATGGAAGACGGACCCGGTCCAAGGAAAGGTAAGTGCGCCACTTGCCCATTCCCCAGCTTCCCCTAGCCCTGGAGACAGTCAGAGGCATCAGGGAGTAAAGTCAAGCAGGAACTCTTTTATTACCATGCTGTGATTTTTTTATCTATCTTCTATTTTCTTCCTCCATGGTATAACCTGTTTTCACTGTATTTGATGTTGGTGACTTGCATCTTGCATATACATTTTTCTACTATGGGATTGGAAGGGAAATAAAATTCCGAAACAAAGACACAGTATGACCCATTGTAACAATGAGATGATCAAGACTCTATGTTGAAAACGAACTTTACAATTTGGGCATGGGAGGGGAGATTTGGGACAGTTGGCAGAAAAGGGATGGCAGGGGAAAAACAAATGAGGAGGTAACAATGCTTGTTAGATAATGTACTCATTAACTTACTTATGTAACTCTAACCTCTCTGTACACCATTTTCACAATAAAAAACGAAAAAAAAATTTATCCTGGAGTACATTAACTTCAAATTTCCTACGTGCTCTGTAAATTAAGACCAATTTTAAGTGGGAAGAAGGTTCTCAGAAACATTTTTTTGTGAGTGTGTGTGTTGTGCATTATTTCCCAAGTTTACATAAGTTAATAGAAGGAGAAACAATAGGAATAGAAGAAAGAGAAGTTCTATGTTTATGTATAATGGTTCAATGCACTATAGAAGACTCTGCAAATAAGACAACTTTGAAACAATAAAGCCAAGGCCAGTATTTAGATCTATGGGAATGATATAGAGAAAGCATTATTCCTAAGTGGAACATGAAGGAAGAGGCCACTCTCTTTCTTCTACTAGCTCTAAATATGCTAGCTAATCATGTAAATTTGTAAAAAAGTAGAATGGAAGAATAATTCTGGTTCCAAGCAAGTCAGATATAAGAGCATGGATTTAACTGGAAAAAAGGCCATGTTGAGAGAGCAGGAATTATACTAGCAATGAACTGGTGGCTAAGATCACATTTATTTTTCTCTTTTACTTTGTTTTTCTTTTTTTTTTTTTTGATGGTACTGGGGCCTGAACTCCAGGCCTGGGCACTGTCCCTCTTCTCTTCAGCTCAAAGCTTGTGCTCTACCTCTTGAGCCACAGCACCACTTCCAATTTTCTGGTGCTTCATTGGAGATAAGTGCCTCAGAAACTTTCCTATCCATGCTGGATTTGAACTGCAATTCTCACTCTCAGCCTCCTGGGTAAATAGGACTATAAGCATGAGCCACTGGAACCTTGCTTAGGATCATATTTCTAACAGTGTACACTCAGCATATGTAATGTGTATGTCCATCTATCTTTATATGAACTCGAGTTAAAAATCTGGGCTACAGCTTAGATTTTACACTGACAGAAATGTTTGTAGTTTAAGAGTTGATACTCCTGGAGAAATAAAACCTAATAATGTAAAGGAGTCTGGTAAGTTCAGTTTGCATCCAGCCTGGGCAGAACAGTCTTTAAGACACTATCTATAATTAGCTAGTCAAATGCTACATTGGAAGAATGGCTCAAGTGATGGAATTCAGCAAGATTGCTGAATAAATGCTTGAGGTTTTTGCATACATAGATACAAATATGCACATACAAAGGCACATATATGTTCAAACACACATAAGAAACAACTCTCAGAATGTGTAAAAAAGTTAGAAAATAATAGAAAATATTTCCTGAGTAAGACTAGGATCAAGTGATAATTTTTAATATTAGAAGTCCTTAAGGGAACTTTCCCCAAAAAAGCTTGAGAATATTATATAGGTAGGGGCCAGAGATAGAAAATCAAATCATCATTAATAAAGGAATCATATCCATGGAGGAAGGAATCAGAGACCCCTTCAGGTGCATCTGAAAATGTTCATAACCTGTGTCAAATATTAGAATAGCTTTTAACATAGTACATGAACAGTCTGAGCCATCAGTCTAGTAGAAATGTTATTGGAGTCTGTATCTAAATAAACCAACAAAAAATGGTAGGACAATGTGATACAAGCCAGGAATTCTAGCACTCAGAATAAGACAGGAGATTAGAAAGTGGAATAACATAGTGATACATTCCCTGGACTACGTAGTATAATTTTGTCTCAATAAAACAAAGCAAGAAAGTAATAAAAAAGAAACAAGGAAGGCATACACAGTTGGAAGTTTGGGCTAATTTTGTCATTATGTTTTGAGAAGTCAAGTTTCCTATTGAAGTGTAACTAATATATAATCCTCAGTTGTGTTTTAAAGGTTGTCTTCATTACAGAACATTCCTAGATGCTAAAGAGCTCATGTTTCCCAACCAAAAATTGGAAAAAATAAGCATCATTCTGTTAGATTCCAAAGAAATGATGAAGGATTACAAAAGTTTAAGCCTGGAGAAATAGGAAAGTTCATTTAATGTAGGACTTTGTAGAGCTGGCTAAATTAAAATTTAGATTTAAAATAAATATTTTTGTTTGTAATTTACTATTCGATAGGATACTACAAAATTCTTTTCAAGTAGAAGATTTAATTTAGAAATTCATAAATGATTCTGGCATTATATTTGCCTAGAATATTCTTTCAAGTGAGATATAGTTAGAACTTAGTTAATCGACAATTCCAACAGTTCATGTGTAACATGATACTGTGAATAATCTAGACAAAGTTGCCAACAAATTGATATTAATTTATAAATTTAGAAATCGAGCAATCTTTTGAGATTTTGGTGTAACATAGTATGAAGGGAGTAATTGTGTGACATCTTTTTTCTTCTACCTATACAAAGCACAGGAAGAAATTTCCTTAATTATTTACCCATGTATAAAATGAGAAAATGCAAGGTTTGGCGTTTGGTTTTATTTTGTTTTTGTTGTTTGTTTTGTCCTAGGGCTTGACCTCTGGGTCTGGGCACTGTACCTGAGCCTGTTTTGCTCAAGACTACTGCTCTAACATTTGAACCTCAGTGCCACGTGTGTCTAGATTTTCATGAGCAGTTTAATTGGAGATAAGAATTTAAGGAACCTTTTTTCTTGGGTGGGCTTTGAACCATAATCTTCAGATCTTAATATTCAGATAATCAGATCTCCTGAATAACTATGATGGATAATATATATAAATATATAATAAACTAAATATAAAATAAAAATAAAAATAATATTTGCAAGTGTTCTGATCTCAAGAATACCACTGGGGGGAAACGATGCAGCAAAGTTTAGTATAGTGTTCTTTCTGCAAGACGAAGGGCACCATATTAGCAGAAGTGTAGTATTTTTTCACAATAGTGATAAGCTAGTCATGATGTGAATTTAGGAAATTTTAAGATGCACCTTACAAATTGCAAACTGTTGGTCTAGGATGACTTTATGGAATAAAAATTGCGATTGATTGTCATAGAAATAATAGCTTACTCTGAATAACAAATGCTTACTTTTGAGAAATTAAATATTATAGATACTTCATAGTTTTATCTTCTACCAGAATGTGTCTACTTTTTCTGTTGACTTTTAAATATGTAACGCCTCATTGGAAACTGCATCTATTGCAACTTTAAATAAAACGCAAACAGGTACTGTTTTGAATGTCTCTGGTATGGCATGTTCAGAATTTGAAAATGAGTAGATAGTAGTCATAGGAATGTTGAAGACCATACATATTCTGTCATCTTAACAATTAGTAAGTTTTGAAAGTTAGAATTGAACTGTTTTCTAAGTTAGTATGAGAAAAGATTAAAAAATGTTTTTTTTTTCAAAATAATGGCAAGCATATTCTGAAAACAATTTATAGTTTGATAACATTCCAGTTGATGTCCCTCTGATAAAGAAAGGGGTAATTAATTCAAATTAGCAGCCATAATGTTCATTTTTTTTAAAAAGGTAATACACATAGAATAATATTTACTATAACAATACAGTGAAATTATATTTTATGCAACTCATTTTTAAATTTAATTTTATTGTCAAGGTGATATATAGAAGGGGTTGTAGTAATTTTAAAGTAGTGAATACATAACATGCCGAACTTTTTACACCCTCCCTTATTTTTCTCAGAATTTTCCTTCACCCCAATACTCCTGACAAGTTGTAATGTAAATTTCCAACATGTTGTCTTGTGAGTATTGCTATTGCATTGGTTTGCCCTTTGTCCTTTGTTTCACCATTTTGTTGTGCCTTTTCCCTTGCCAAATTAAGATAAATGTATAGGGCTGGGAAGGTGGCTCAGTGGAAGAGCGCTTGCCTTGCATGCCTGAGGCCCTGAGTTCGATTCCTCAGCACCATATAAGCAAAAAGAATAAAGCTGGAAGTGGGGCTGTGGCTCAAGTGGTAGATTGCTAGCCTTGAGCTGAAGAGCTGAGGGACAGCGCCCAGGCCCAGAGTTCAGGCCTGATGAACGGACCCAAAAAAAGAAAAAAAAAAAAGATAAATGCATATACAATGCACAGGATACTGAAATAAAATACAGCAGGGGATAAACCATAAGGGAAAACACAAAAGAAAAAAGAAATCACATAGTACATTAAAAACAACAACCACAAAGAAAAACCTCTATTTCAATATCCAGGAGTTCATTTTGCTCAGCATCATCTTAGATGTTCATATATACATAGCTGTTGAGAAATTCTGTTCATCAGCTAGGACTATCCTAGACATTTCTTACTTGTTACAAATGAGGAAAACCATGGAATCTGTTTCTTTATGACTTGTTTATTTTACTTAGTAGGATTTTCCCAAGTCTTTCCATTTCCTTATGAATTGGAAGCATAGAATTCCACCGTACATATATAAATCACATTTTGTCAATTCGTTCATCTACTGAGTGGCATATTGGTTTAAACATGATTGCATGTAAGTATCATTTAGGGTCATTCAAAAATGACAGATGCCACCGCACCAGATATACTAAAATCATCATTTCTAAGCAAGAAAGTGTTTTATGATGGTACAATTGTTGAGATATCTGGATGAGTCTAATGTATATCTTGGACTGAATTAGGCAAGAAGATATCCAACATCATATAGGACAAAAATCTTAGTGACAAAATATTTCCCGTGAGAAAGATATAGGAGACTGCCAGAAGTATGATATAGTTCAGATAATTTTGAAGAATTTGGAAATTCAAGCTCAAGCATGTCTTTTTAAATAATAATTATGTAAGTGGAAGGGCAAAAGAGAGGAAAAGAAGAAAATAACTGACAGATCATTGTCCCAAATTAGAGTATAAAAAGACATAATCTATAACTTCCAATATAATACATCCCACTTAATTTATGTACATGCAGAATATTTACTTGGCTTTTTCCTACTTTAATGCTCCAAAATAAATGAACACATAAGAAAAGTTATGTGATTGCCATTGCTTCAACCTGAACACTAACTGTGATGAGCCTTCTTTTTCTCACTTTGCACTTGGAAAAGTGTTCCTAAGTTGATGATGTTGTGGCTGATTAGAGTCAGAGTTAGGGGCTTCTACTTGTACAATTATCCCAGAATAGTTTAAAGCAGTTTTTTCCCCAAGATATCCAACTACATTGTTTGAAGCTGTACTTTGAACACACCCTCAAACCTGAGCACAGTATTTGAAATTATACTTCAGCATTTCTTGGCACATTCTACTTTGTGCCTATGTCTTCTTTGCACATTCCTTTTGAGTTCATAGTTGCTCTATTTCTATTTCATCTGTACAAACATACATATATACATACATTGAACATATTTAAAATATTATGAGGCTCCTTGACTTGTAATTCAGGCCATTTTCTCTGCCAGGCCTGCGATTTGAACTCAGGGTTTGGGTAAATCTGCAGCACTGTGGGCGATGGGGAAGATTACCATGCTGGAAGACAAGAAAGTCAGGCCTGTTCCTAGGGCCTGAATTCAAGTCCAAGCACTCGAAAAAATAATATTCATATACATTTTAAATAAATGATTTATATTTACATACACATATTTACTGCATATTGCAGTTAATGTATTCATTTTCTTTGGTGTTTTATTTATTTCTTATGCATTTTAGTGAGTATGATTTCACATATATCATTTTTTTGCATCATATTACATAAGAAATAGATTTTCCTATGTATTGTACATCATTCCTGAGACCCAGGACTTTCACTGATAAGGAAAACAAGCGGGACACTTGTATTTCCACCAGGATTAAGTTTTTGGCAGTTCTGTGACTTGAACTCCTCAGGACCTAGCAGACCCACTTCATGAATGGGTAAATGTTAACACACCAGTCTGATGCAAGTAAAGTTGGCGGGCAAATTTGAGGACCTGAGATCGAGCCCTAGGAATGGCCAATATATAAACAGATAGATGTTTAGAGTGCAGTGTGTGTGTGTGTGTGCACACACGTGTGTGTATATTTACATATGTATATGCATCTATAAATGTATACAGAGAGAGAGACACAGATAGACATTTATGTAGATTCTAGTGAATAACCATATATAAAGAGTGATGTCTATATCTTATTTTTATAATTATATTATTACCAATTATTTGGTATAAAATTATGCCTCCAGGAATTAATCACAGGAGGAGACTTAGTAAAGTATTAATTAATCAATTACCTAAATTTATTGCTTACAATCATATACTTGAATGACTAGCTAATTAGTAACTTAATTAATACATTTCAAACATTATATTAGTATTCCTATAGATAGGAACAAGTTTCCTAGGATCTTCATCCATGTGTAGGTGGCAGTCCCGGGATGGAACTCAGGGCCTAGGTGTCTGGGTTGGACTCAGGCTTCACTGACAGCCCCCAGCCTTCATCCATGCAAGGTCACATACAATTTTCAAGCCAAGTCATTGAAACCCAGGAGGGTCACAGTGCTAAGGAAACAAAGGTAAAACTGTTATATAAAACTTCCTGGTTTATTTCCTCCTCCATTTTTGTTGGTTTTATGTTTTGTTTTGTTTTGTTTTGTTTTTGCCAGAGCTGGGAGTTAAACTTGGGTCCTAGGATCACTGAATCATCTGTGGGTGTAAAAGCTGCATCCCAGCCTAGGGTAATCATGGTTTAAGACACAATAAACTGCTTCCTTGAGCAAAAGGAGCTCAACGAAAATGTCTAGGCTCACAGTTCAAGCCTCAGGAACTGCCACAAAAGAAGAGCCAGTAATTCCATGTGTCTGTGAATGTACCCACGTATTTGTATCAGTGAACATCCAGAGTCTCTATGAAGAATGGCACCCAGCTAGGAAATTTGAATAGAATGATTTCATAGCACAGAGAGTACTTTCAAGATGGTGCATGTTCTCTGGTTCCCCTCAATGTTCCCAGTGTAGCCTGAGGGGTTCTTCATACCCCAGGCTGCTGGAGGAAGTCGGCCTCATTGTTGAAACAGGCAGAGAAAAACCTTCACTCCTATACAGCTATGTAACAAACAATTCATGCGAGGCAATTAGGGAAGATGTGTGTGGGCAGGCTCTGAAGGTCAGGAGATAAAGACCTCTTTGTACCCCAAGGTATCTCTCCTCCCAGTGCTCTGTTTTGACAGGAAATCTTCATTTGTGTCATCTCCCGTCTGAGGCCAAGTTCCCGGCACTCATCCTGTCTTTGTAAGCCCATGTTTCAGTGTTGAAACAAACTGCTACCACTAATTCAAGAGTCCTTCTGGCAGACAATTAGGGAGCTGAACCTAATGTAATTATTCATTATTGGCAATGGTGCCTCCGTGTGTGTGTGTGTGTGTGTGTGTGTGTGTGTGTGTGTGTGTGTGTGTGTGTGTGTGTGTGTGTGTGTGTGTGTGTGTGTGTGTGTGCATACATCAGTCCTGGGGCTTGAACTCAGTTCCTAACCACTCTACCTGAGTTTCTCCTGTGCAAGGACAGCACTCTACCAATTGAGCCACACAGGCACTTCAGGCTTTTTTTCCCTGGTGATGTGGTACTGAGAATTCAAACCCTGGGTTTCACACATGCAAAGCAGTTTACCTCTAAGAAACATTCTCAGTGCTCCACTTCCGGTTTCTTTCTTTCTTTTCTTGTAAGTTGGAGGAGTTGAAGTCTGTGCCTCGGTGCTGTCTCTGAGCTCTTCAGCTTATGTCTTGTGCTCTACCACTTGAGCTAGAGCACCCCTTTAGGCTTTCTGATAGTTTATTGGAAATAACCATCTCAAGGAATTTCCTGCTCAGCCTGGCTTTGGACTGTGATCTGGGATAGTTTTGAATCGAGATCCTCAGCATCCTGAGCAGGCAGGATGATAGACCTCCTCAGCTAAAGACACCAAAGCCGTGACACTTTGCTGCAAGGAGGTCCTTGGCTCCACATGTTAGAACGTTAGCCATTAGCCCAAGAAGAAAGTCAGCACCTAGGCTCTGAGTTCAAGGTTCGTGATGGAGAAAACTAAACCAAAACAATTGTCTGCAGGAAACAAGTCACTAGAGCTCAGTGTATACATAAATTCGTCCCTGCCTTGAGAACATATATGAGCCTCTGCAAAATCATCTTACTTCTGTAGCTGTAGATGAAACAATATAGCTCGTGAAGGACTCAGTACATAGGACCCTGTGAAGGACTCAGCACACAGTACCCCATGAACGACCTAGCACCCCTGGAAAGATTCATCACATAGCTGTATCCCACAAACTGTCATTAGAATTAGGGTGCTTTCATCAGTATCACCATTCTTTCATATACATGTCACAAACTGCACAAGTTCACATCTAACTGTTTAGAGGGCTGTTTTTTGTGGATAGGGTCATCAGCCTCGGGGATTGCACTCATAGGTTGGAGGTATTGTCCTGAGATCTTTTCTTCAAGGCTACATCTCTACCACTTTGAGGCACAGCTTATATTCTGGCAGACTTCCTGCCAAGGCTGAATTTTCAACCCACCAGTGTCTGATCTCATCCCCTGAGCAGCTAGGGGTGAGCCAGCAGTGTCTGGTTCCATGGTGCAGGGTTGCAGTTGTTGACTTCTGGCTAAGTCAGGTTAGATGGCAACCGTCAGCTTCAGACTCCCAGCTTGCTTTGTGATGAGGTATTTGCAGTGCTATCCTTATATAGTTACAGTCAGAACATTCAATCTTTTTTTTTTTTTGGTGCCATTCCTGGGTCTTGGGTAAGAGTCTAGACACAGTCCCTAAGCTTTTATGCTCAGCTAGTGCTCGGCTGCTTGAGTGACAGCATGACTTCTGGATGTTTCTGTGCACACAGTAGAGAGGAATCGAACCCAGGGCTTTGTATGTACTAGGCAAGCACTCTACCACTGAGCCCCAGGAATGACAAATGTAGAAACAAATATATAGATTGTTTCATAGATATATTTAAATAAATATATATATGCATGTGTGTAGAAAACAAGACAGAGATATCTGCATATTATTTGATTTTATATACTATATTACTACCACTTATCGATAAATTATTCCTTCCATTATTTAAGAATAGTGGTTGAATATATAACAAAGTATTCATTGAAAATTAGTCAATGTACTATAATTGTTGTGTATAATTTTATAATATAATCATACACTAACTACTAATGTAATTGTTACTTTACAACATTCCATTCAATTGGATGTATATCGGAATGCATTTCGTAGGATATCCCACCATTCGTAGGTGGCAGTACTGAGATTCGTGCCCCAGGCCTAGGTTGCTGGTTTTGGCTATGGCTTCCATGATAGTCCACCAAACTTCAGCAGTAGAAGGTCATGTACACTTTCTGGGCCCTGTCATTTGGACCCAGGATGGTTGCAATGCAAAGGAATAAACTATGTAAAACTGCCTTCTGGAACTTCTCAGTTTTATCCTTCTCTTTTTTCCCCCTTCTCTGTTTTCCCCCCTCTCTTTTTTCTCCTTTTTTCGGTATTGGGGCCAGAACTCTGAATCTGGGTGCTGTCCATCAACTCTTCAGCTCAAGACTATTGCTGTACCACTTGAGGCATAGCACTACTTCCAGCTTTTTTCTGTTTATGTGGTGCTGAAGAATCAAACCCAGGGCCTTAAGCATGCAAGGCAAGCACTCTAATACTGAGCCACCTTCCCACCACTTCTTTTTTTTGCGAGTCCCAAGATTTGAACTCAAGATGGGCTATGGGTCCAGAGGCTGCACCCCAGCCTAGGATGATAGAAGCTGAGGCAGAGTTGCCATGAGCTGAGTTCAACCTCCAGGACTGGCCAAAAAAAATTAAGAACCTGGCTTGGAATTTACACCATTTTTCTGGAAGGCCTGGAATTTGAACTCAGGGACTGGGCAATTCTGTGTCACTGTGGGGCAGAATAAGCTCACTGTCATTGAATACAACAATTTCAGCCCAGTTTCCAGGGCCCGAATTCAAGCCCCAGCACCGATAAAAATAATATTCATATATGAGATCTATTTACATACATGGGTTTATTCCATATGACATTTATTACCCTTATTTTTATTTTATTTAGTATTATTACATATATAACATTTATTTCATTTATTACATCTTATCACGTGGATATATTTATATATGGGTTATACTATGCATCACACTAAGAGCCACGATTTTCACAGAGAAGAAAAAATGTGTCAAAATTTACTTCTGAGTCCACATATAAAATTTTGGCCATGCTTGGATTTGAACTCACAGCCCACAATGCCCAATTCATGAAAAGGCCAGTGTAGAAAAAAAGCCTTTGGCAAACTGGGCTGCCAGCCAGTTCTGAGGACATGGGAACAAGCCATAGTAGTTGCTGATAGATATAGATAAATAGATGTGTAGTTTGCTATATATGAGAGAGAGACAATGTGAGGATATTAAATTATATATATTATGAATTATTATTAAATTATGCTTCCATTTAAAGAAGTATCATGGTTGAATACTTATTGAAGCATTCATGTAAACGTAGTCAGTATTCCTTAGTTGGGACTCTTACACTATAGTGCTTGAATGGAAGACATAATCCAATACTTTTTGTGTGACATTCTATAAGAGAATCATGAACTAACTGCAAATATAATTGTTACTTTTATAACATTCCATTAAGCATTCATATGAATAATGAAGATTTTCTCAAGATCTCCCTCCATTTGTAGGAGGCAGCCCTGGCAATCAAACTCCAGGCCTGGGTAGTTTACTTCAAAATGCAAACCATTAGAATGACACTGTGAAGATTTCAGTTTGTCACAATGAAAAAAAGGACAAGAAGAAAAGAAAGCCAGGTGTCATTTGTGCCGTCTGTAATCCTAGCTCTTCAGGAGTCTGAGAGGTAGAGAATGCAAGTTTGAATTCAGCCAGGACAGGAAAGTCCATAGCACTGTTATTTCTGTGGGATCACAGAAATAAAAAAAATTGTCATGAGTGGGGCTGTGGCTCAAGGACAGGGCGATACCCTTGAGCAAATGGAGCTCAGGGAATGTGCCCAGGCTCATAATACAACCCCTGGACCTGCCAAAAAAAGAGAGTCACTCCATCTCTCCCCATATATGTATGCATGTATTTCTATCAGTGAAGGTCCAGAATCCTTAAGATGAAAGGCACCAAGCTAGGAAATTTGCTTTGAATAAAATGATTTCATAGCAGGGACAGTGCTTTCAAGACAGTGCATGTTCCGGGGCTCCCCTCACTGATCCTAGTGTAGCCTGAGGTTTTCTCCACACCAAGGACTGTTGGAGGAAGTCTGCCTCATTGTTGGAACAGGCAGACAAAAGGCCTCACTCCTGTACAGCTGTGTAACAAACAACTCCATCTGGGCCAATTAGTGAGCAGGAGTGTCGGCGGCTCTGAAAGCTAGGAGAAAAAAAGGCCCCTTTGAAACTTAAGCTATCTCTCTCCTCAGTGCTATTTTGACAGGAAGCCTCAATTTGTGCCACCTCCTGTGGAAGTCCAAGTTCCCTGCACTTATCCTGTTTTTGTTAGACTATGTTCCAGTGTTGTAATAACTTTCTACAATAAATTCAAGGGCCCTTCTGGCAGACAACAAGAGAGCTGAACCTAATAAATGATTCATTATTGGCAAAGGTGTCTTCCTAGGTTCTGGAAGCTTGCTAAATCAAAGCACGTGTAATATCACAATGCTTAATGTCATCTAGAGCTGGTGAAGCTCATTAGGTTTTGAAATCTTTGACCTCTCCTAATTGGGCCCTGGGTGGCTAGGTTTTGTGATTGAACACAGGGCCTGGGTGCTGTCCATGAGCTCAGAACAGAAGCTCAGTGCTTTACCATTTGGAGTCACAACTTCACTTCTGGTATCTCTCTCTCTCTCTCTCTCTCTCTCTCTCTCTCTCTCTCTCTCTCTCTCTCTCTCTCTCTCTCTCTCTCTCTCTCTCTCTCTCTCTCTCTCTCTCTCTCTCTGTGTGTGTGTGTGTGTGTGTGTGTGTGCATACACTTGTCCTGGAGCTTGAACTCAGGACCTGAACACTGTTCCTGAGTTTCTCCTGTACAAAGATAGCACTCTACCACTTGAGCCACAGAACCACTTCAGGCTGTATTCTAGTGATGTGGTACTAAATAATCAAGCCCAGGGATTCATACATGCAAAGCACTCTACCCTAAGACACATTCCCAGCAATCCACTTCAGGTTTTTTCTTTCTTTTCTTGTAAGTCGGAGGAATTGAAGTCTAGGCCTGGGTGCTGTCCTTGAGCTCTTCAGCTAAATACAAGTGCTCTACCACTTGAGCTACAGCACCCCTGCAGATTTTTTTAAATTCACTGGAGAGAAACCTCTCAAGGAATTTCCTGCCCAGGCTGGCTTTGCACTGTGATCCTCAGCTCTCAGGCTCCTGAGTAACTAAGATGACAGGTGCGAGTTCCTGGTACCCAGCTTCCACTTCAAGTTTCTAAGTGGTGAATAGGAGATAAAAGTCTCATGGGACCTTTTGTGTCTGGGATAGTTTGGAACCGAGGTCGTCATATCTCAGTTTCCTGAGTAGGCAGGATGACAGACCTCAGCTACAGATGCCTAGAATGTAACACTCTGTTGCAAGAGGGTTCTTGGCTTCACATGGTGGGGTGCTGGCCTGAGCCCAACAGAGAAATTCCAGTGGCCAGGCCCTGAGTTCAAGATTCACGACCAAGAAAAATAAACCAAAACTATTGTCTGCAGGAGACAACTCACTAGAGTTAGGTACATACACAATTGGCACTGACATGGGGACATATCTGAGCCTCAAGATTCTCATCTGCACAATCATCTGACTTCTGGAGCTCTTACAAGGACTAAGTGAAAGAATTTACCCGTGAAGGACTCAGCACACAACACCTCATGAAGGACTCAGAACATAGCTGTATCCCACAAGCTGTCAGTGTTAGGGTGCTTTCATCAGTATCACCATTCTTTCAGAAATACATAAAAAAACACAGAAATTTCACATCTAATGATTAAGGGATGGGGTTTTTGGGGAAGGTGGAGTCAGCCACGGGAATTTCACTGAAAGTTTGGGGGTACTGTCTTATGATCTTTTGCTCAAGGCTAGAACTCTACCACTTTGTGCCACAGCTCAGAATTTTGCCGACTTCCTACCAGGGCTGGGTTTTAAACCCACCGGTGTCAGATCTCAGCCCCTGAGTATCTTGGATGACAGAGGTGATGGAGCCAGTACCATCTGGTTCTGTGGAGCTGGGTTGCAGCCGTTTACCTCTGGCTAAGTCAGGTTAGATGGCAGCTGTCAGCATCAGACTTCTGGCTTGCTCTGTGATGAGTTATTTGCAGTGCTATCGTTATATAGTTGCAGTCAGAACATTCTGTCTTTTTTTTTGGTGCCATTCCTGGGTGGTAAGAGTCTAGACACAGTACCTAAGCTTTTATGCTCAAAGCTAGTGTTCCGTTGCTTGACAGACAGCACAACTTCTGGAATTTTCTGTGCACATGGTAGTGAGGATTGAACCCAAAGCTTTGTATGTACTAGGCAGGCACTCTACCACTGAGCCCCAGTATTGACAAGAGTATAAACAGATCGATTATGTAGATTGATAGATAGATAGATAGATGATAGATGTATAGATGTGTGTATATATATATATGCATACAGAGAGTGTGAATGTGAAGATATTAAATTATATACATTATTACCATTTATTAGTTATGAAATTATGCCTCCATTTAATAATGTATCCTGGTTGAATACTTATAGAAGCATTAATTAAAAATTATTCAATATCCTTCCATTAGGGGAATCATACCATGGTGCTAGAATGGAAGATATAAAACCAATAATTTTTGTGTGGCATTCTAAAATAAATTCATGAATTAACTGCAAATTCAATTATTACTTTTACAAGATTCCATTAGCATTCACATGAATAGGAGTGAGTTTGTCAGGATTTCCTTCCATTTGTGGGTGGCAGTCCTGGCATTCGAACTCCAAGCCTGGGTATTTTACTTCGAATGCAAACCATGGGAATAACACCGTGAAGATTTCAGATTATTATGATTACAAAAAATAACAAGAAGAAAAGAAAACCAGGACCCAGGGGCTCCTGCCTGTAATCCTAGCTCCTCAGGAGGCTGAGATATAGAGAATGCCAATTTGAATTCAACCAGGGCAGGAAAGTCCACGACTCTTATTTCTAAGACATTACAGGGGGAAAAAAACATGAATGGGGCTGTGGCTCAAGGGCAGAGCACTACCCTTGAGCAAAAGTAGCTCAGGGACAGGGCCTAGGCTCATAGTACAAACACGGAACTGCCCCCCTGCCAAAGGAGGCAAGAACTCCATGTCTCTGTGTATGGATGGATGATGGGCATTCAGCAGGTTGCCAATGCCCAACCCCCAACCTGGGCAAGCTGGGACAAGCCCTGAAGAGTACTAAATCTGAGCCAGCAACTTGAACAAAGCATCCTTCTCTGCCATTTAATAACTGAAGCTTGATGTTCTGGCTGAGGTGTCCCATCGGGACACATACCAGCCTGCCACTGCCTCCAGGGAGACCACAGTTCCTAGACTGTAGGATTTGTCAAAGTTTCTGGCTCCATATTCTCTATCCCTCTGTAGGATGTGAGCCTAGACCTCTGGGGCTTGGTGGCTATCACTCATTTATCATTCCTCATTACCTAGTCACAGGCTGCTCCCAAAACTTGGCAAAGATATGAAATAGCAATTTCTCTGCCAAAAGAGGTATGCCAATAAATCTCACCCTCATAACTCCAGCTAGAAGTGAGCCTTGGGCAGCGAATGTGGCTTAGTGGTAGAGTGCTTACCTAGCATGCACTAAGTCCTAGGTTTGATTCCTCAGTACCACAGAAACAGCAAAATTCAAAAGTCACATTGTGGCTTAAGTGATACCCTTGAGCAAAAGAAGCTCAGGAACTTGCCCAGACTCTGAGTTCAAGCACCAAGACTGTTATAAAAAAAAGTGAACCTAGTGAGACATATTTTCTCTGGGACTCAGAGGAGGGCCAAGGTTATATGTAAGAGGTAGGGTAGAAGGCAGGTGCTGGTGGTTCACCCCTGGAAGCTACTCAGGAAGCTGAGATCTAAGGATCTCAATTGCAGGCAAGAAAGTCTATATGAAAACCTTTTCTCCACTTAAACAGCCAAAAGCCAGAAATAGAACTGTGATTCAAGTAGTAGAGTGCTAGCCTTGAGCACAAAAGCTCAGGGATAGTATAGCATCTAGGCCATTAATTCAAACCCAGGACAGGCACACACACGTGCACGTGCACGCACACATACACAAACACACACACACACACACACACACACACACAAAGATAGAGCATTTGCCACTCAGCCTGCAAAAATTCCATCTCTAGCAACTCAATATAAAAAAAGAGGGAGAAGGGAAGCAAAGACTTGTTCCAGGAGGTGATATATCCAGTGCCAAAATTCCACAGGAGTTCTAAGATGTGGATACAGGACAGAGAGCCTCAGCCTCACGACAAGGGTCCTGAGGTGTGCTGTAGAGCAGGTGGTGTGGTTGGAATGAAGGCTCTGTGGCTTCAGAAAAGTCTGGCAGGACATTCAAGGCTGGGTTAAGGTTTGTACTTGAGTCACAGGACAGAGGGTAGGGTCCTAGAATGGGGCCCGGGGGGAAGCTAATCTTGGCTTTACAACAGGGACTCCAGCCATTTCCTGTGGTTGGAAGCCTATTTTTCATAATTCCTAAGCCTCAGGCATCCTTTGCATGGAGGAGTCAGGGCAAATGCAGGGAAGAACTCTTGCTTAAGAAAAGCTTCTAGGGAGTCCGGGAAGATGGCAGAGGAGAACCTGGAGTCTAAGTAAGCTATTGCATAGAAAACAGATTTAGAGTTCCAGTGAACAGTCCTAAGTCAGAGAATTACACCAATTGTGCCATCACAGGACAGAGAGTTAGGCCAGAGAAGGAAACCCAGGAAAGGAGACTCTTCTGAGGCCTTGCCAGCAGCCGCCGTTGCGGCGGCTGCTGTGGCGTTGGCGGGCGAGTGCAGGCGCCATACCTGAGCAACAGAGAGTCTGGGACGAAGGAGCCAGACGCAGCAGGCGAGCAGATTCTACTCAACACCAGCAAGAACCGACAAGAAGCAGACATCTTCATCCTGCAGTTCGTAGACCAGAGACGACCCAGGAACTAAGACTGGGCATGAGTAAAAGCCTGATGTCCTCACTCCTTCTCAGGGACCAGAGGAGGGAAGGCCACCCCTCCCCCACCCCAGAACCGTTGATCTCCATCTTGGATACCAACAAATCTCGGAGGAGCTGCTAGCTCCAGCTCAGGCCTTGGAATAAAACGACTCATTTAGCAGGTCACAAGATCTTAATGGCGGTGTGACCTGCCAGACTCAGCTCCACCCAGGGAAAAGTCACCCAGTTCGGGCGCCAGCCCGAGGAGTGGGTTTCTTCACTGGGTAATCAGAGCCAGAGGCTTCCCTTCCCTCTAGCAGCCTCGACACTCAAAAGAAAATCAGTAAACAGAAACCCTGAGAATGGCTCCAGGCTGGACTCTGTGAGGTTTTCACAAACCAGCCCCGGAAAAGCTACCAGAACCGAGCTTCATCACTGCATCCCCCTCTTTTGTGGTACTCAAAGCAGATCTGTCTCCCAATGAACTAGCCTGGGAGGAGGATGACCAAATTCTGGGTAAAGCAGAGCATTTTACTGCCTGTTCGAACAAACTGACTTAAGAAACTAACCAAGCCACAGGACCACAAGCAGACCAGAGACTCCAAAAAGAGGCTGGTTATGGACACAAGGGAGATACAGGATTTTTCCCACTCCTCCCTGCCAAAAAAAATCAAAGAAGTTTTTGTTTGTTTGTTTGTTTGATTGTTTTTTTTTTCTTTTTTCTCTGCTTCTTCGTCTTCTTTTTTTTTTAGTTTTTATTTTTGGTACCTTATATATAAAAAATTTTTTTTTCTTTTCTAAAACTTTTTTCAATCTTTAATCTTTGCCTTTTTTGATAAAAAAATATTGTTTTCCAGAAACTTTCTCTTCCTCTTATAATTTTTATTTTGGGGATACGGGAGTGTGCATTTTTGCTTTCTTTTTTGGTCTTCTTTCTCTTTTTTTCTTTTTTAATTATCTTTTTGTTTTTTGTTTAGGTCTACTGAACTTCTCATCTTTTTATTCTTCCTTTCTTATTCTTTTCACCTTCTCCTCTCTTTCGTTCTTCTTTATGTTACTTAATTCTTGTCCTGTACATCCTCAGATAAACCCATAGTTCACTATTAGACCCTATCCCCCATTGTGTACACACTTAACCCACAAATTTATTACTCAAGTCAAAACGTCTAAGACTTAAATTCCTTAATAGCAGTACTACCTCTTTATACCCATATAATATTTTAAGCATTTTTATTTTTAAGTTTTTCACATCTCCTTTATATCCCTCCCTTCTCTAAATAAATTCACGTTCTTGTCTAAATAGATTGTTATTGATTCTACATTATTCTATTAATTTCTACCTTTCTATTTGTTCTGGTCTCTTTCCTTTTCCCGTTCCCTTTCTTTCTTTTTCTCTCTCTCTACTTTCATCCTACCCAACCTATTTCCTGCTTTGAGATTAAGACTTAGTTAACTCTCCCTGAACCTCCCCACATCAATCTATTCCTATTTTTTTACCCACATCTCTGCATTACCCTAATAATTTCTGGTCTTCCAAATTCTACTTTGTGGTTCATAGCCCATTAATGTATAGTTGTTTGATGTTGAATAGATGTATCTGTTGAACTAGATTGTATCTTTAGACTATTATTTTAATTTTTTGCCGGTTTTGGGGCGTGAACTCCAAGACTGAGCACTGTCCCTCAGCACTTCAGCTCAAGGCTAGTGTCCTACCACTTGAGCAACAGTGCCACTTCCGGCCTTTTTGTTTTTGCTTATGTGGTGCTGAGGAATTGAACCCAGGGCCTCATGCATGCAAGGCAAGTGCTCTACCACTGAGCCAACTTCCCACCTACTGTAAACTATTGACTGTGCAAATTCAGACTTGGGTTGATGCTTGCCTAAAGATAGTGTTCTAGCACAAAACTGGAGCTATTTTCATCTCAAATGGGCAAAGTAAGCCAGAAAAACACAAGAAAAATGGCAAAACCGGGTATTTCAATTCTCAATACCGATAATCAGGGGACAGAACAGAAAATAAATAATCCAGAGGAGAATTCCCAAATAGCTCTACAAACACTGCTGCCAAACATGATAAATCAAAGATTGAAAGCATACAAAGGTCTCTGTGTGAGCGTGATAGGGAGAGAGAGGAGGCATTCCCAAAGTTTATACAGGAATATCATAAGCATGAGGAAGCTACTCAAAAGCTGATACAGGATTTGCATGAGCAGCTTGAGAATACTCAAAGAGAAAGGCAGGAATGCCGTGAACAGGCTGAGAACACTCAAAGAGAACTACAGGAATGCCACCAAATCAGCCCTACAAAAGATTTTTAAAGATGTCCTACACATAGAAAACCAACAAGACCACAATAAAGGTCAAGAAACTGAACGCAAACTGAGAATCCAAGAACCATAGGAAGAACACAGTTTTTGCAACCCCCAAGAATATGGATAACATGGCAAGAACTCTCAAATACCTCTCATTCCTTTCTCTTAACATTAACGGACTGAACTCTCCAATTATCGACGTAGACTGTCTAGTTGGATTAAAAAACATTACCCTTCTATCTGCTGTCTTCAGGAGTCACATCTTGCCCATAAAAACAAACACATTTTCAATGTTAAAGGTTGGAACAAAATCTACCAAGTAAACGGCCCCCATAAACAGGCAGTAGTCGCAATCCTAATATCAGATAAAAATACACTTCAATTAAAATTGGTGAGAAGAGATGAAGAAGGTTGGTAGATACTAATTAAGGGATCTCTCTTTGAGGAGGATATTACAATTCTAAATATCGACTCGCGAAACAATGGAGCACCCAAATTTATCCAAGAAACACTACTTTCCCTCAAATCCCATATAACTCCAAAGACATTAATTGTTGGGGATTTTAACAAACCACTTTCCCCACTAGATAGATCAACTCGGCAAAAACTCAACAGAGAAACTGCAGATCTAAACAGCTGCATAGATCAACTAGATTTAACAGATATCAACCGAACATTTCACCCAGCAGCATCAGAATACTCGTTTTTCTCAGCAGCACATGGAACATTTTCTAAAATTGACCACAGTTTAGGCCACAAAAAAATACTTGTCTAAATTCAGAAACATTGAAGTTGTAACTTGCATTCTCTCTGACAACAAGGGAATAAAATTAGAACTTAACACCAAAAGCCACCAAAGAAAGTCTGGTATCACATGGAGGCTGAACAACACACTGCTGAATCACGAGTGGGTCATGGAAGAGATTAGAAAGGAAATTCAAATGTTCATGCTATTCAACAAAAATGAACACACAAATTACCAGCTCCTCTGGGACAAGGCAAAAGCGGTACTCACAGGCAAGTTTATAGCTCTGAGCTCCTACATCAACAAATTGGAGAGAACTGAAACCAACAATTTAATGACACATCTAAACCTCCTTGAAAAAGATCAGCAAGATAAACCCCAATCCAGTAGATCTAAAGAAATAATTAAAATTAAATCAGAATTAAATGAATTAGAATCAAAAAAATTATAGAAAAAAACAACAAAACAAAGAGTTGGTTCTTCGAAAAAATTAACAAAATTGACAGACCCTTAGCAAATCTTACCAGAAAAAGAAGAGAACACACCCAAATAAATAAACTCAGAGACGAGAATGGAAACATCACCAAAGAAACAACCAAGATTCAAAACATTATAAGGGAATACTTCTCAAAATTTATGCTAATAAGTTTGAGAACTTGACAGAAATGGACCTTTTCCTAGCAAACATTGACATGCCAAAACTAAAGCAAGATGAGTTAAACCATCTTAACATGCCCATATCAAGCATTGAAATAGAAAGAGCAACAAGAGAGCTCCCAGCTAAGAAAATCCAGGACTTGAAGGTTTTACAGCAGAATTCTACAAGGCCTTCAAAGCAGAGCTCATACCAATACTCCTTCAACACTTCAATGAAATTGAAAGAGAAAGTTCACTACCGAACACATTCTATGAATCCATCATAACCCTCATCCCAAAACCAGGCAGGGACTCATCAAAGAAAGAGAACTATAGACCCATTTCTTTTATGATCATTGATGCAAAACTTCTCAACAAAATTTTGCCCAATCGACTTCAATAATTCATCCAAAAAATCAGACACCATGATCAAACAGGATTCATTTCAGGGATGCAAAGCTTGTTCAATATACACAAATCAATTAATATTATTCATCACATCAACAGGAGCAAGCATAAGAACTACATGGTTATCTCAATAGATGCAGAAAAAGCATTCAACAAGATCCAACACCCCTTTATGATGAAGGTTTTGGAAAAATTAGGAATCCATGGAACATTCCTCAATACAATAAAGGCTGTATATGACAAACCTACAGCCAGCATTATACTTAATGGTGAAAAACTAAAGCCATTTCCTCTTAACTCAGGAACAAGACAAGGATGTCCTCTCTTTCCACTTCTCTTCAATCTAGTATTAGAGGGCCTAGCTATAGCAATAAGACCAGATGCAGACATAAAGGAGATCCAAATAGGGAAATAAGAAATAAAAATCTCCCTCTTTGCAGGTGACATGATCTTGTATTTAAAGAATCCCCTAGACTCCACACCCAAATTACTCAAGCTGATTCAAAACTTTGACAAAGTAGCAGGGTATAAAATTCCTCAAAAATTAATGGATTTTCTGTATGCCAACAATGAAAAAAGTGTGGCTGAAATTGGTAAAGCAACTCCATTTGTAATAGCCCCACAAAAAATAAAATACCTAGGAATTAACTTAACCAAAAAGTGAAGGACCTCTATGATGGAAACTTTAAAATCTTGAAAAAGGAAATCAACACAGAACTTAAAAAACGGCAAAAACTCCCATGCTCCTGGAATGGAAAGATTAACATCGTGACAATGGCAATACTTCCCAAGGCTATCTACAAATTCAACGCGATACCTATCAAAATTCCAAGCTGATTCCTCAAGGAAATAGAAGAGGCAATCCAAAAATTCATATGGAACAATAAAAGACCCCGAATAACCAAAGCGATCTGCAATGGAAAGAACACTGATGGAGGAATATCAATACCAAATTTCAAACTCTACTATAACGCCATAGTAATCAAAACAGCTTGGTATTGGCATGAGAACAGACCTCAGGACCAATGGAATAGAATTGAAACCCATAAATGAACCTACAGACCTATAGCCATCTAATCTTCGACAAAGGAGCTAAAACAATAGAATGGAAGAAAGACAGCCTCTTCAGTAAATGGTGCTGGCAAAATTGGTTAACTACATGCAGAACACTAAAACTAGACCCTTATATATCACTCTGCACCAGAATCAACTCCAAATGGATCAAAGACCTCGAAATCAAAGCAGATCCTCTGACAACATTACAGGTTGGAATAGGAGAAACCCTAGGTCTCCTTGGCTCAGGCCGAAATTTTCTGAATAGAGAAATGGAAACAAAAAAAATCAAAGTAAGGTTGGACAAATCGGATTGCATAAAGTTGCAGAGCTTCTGCATGACAAAGCACATAGCTATCAAGATCAATAGAAAGCCCACCGATTGGGAGAAGATCTTTACTAGCCATACAACAGACAAGGGTCTCATACCTAAAATATACTTGGAACTCAAAAAATTAAATCCCCCAACAACAAATTCTCAAAGAAACAACTGCCCAATAAACAAGTGGGCGAAAGATTTAAAAAGAAACTTCTCTGAAGAAGAAAGAAGGATGGGCAATATATACATGAAGAAATGTTCAACATCCGTAGCCATAAAAGAAATGCAAATCAAAACAATATTGATATATCACCTCACGCCTGTTAGAATGGCAAAAATCAAGAACTCTAACAACAAGAGATGCTGGAGGGGATGTGGACAGAAGGTAAACTTACTTCATTGTTGGTTGGAAAGTAATCTAGTTCAACCACTTTTCAAAGCAGTATGGAGGTTCCTCAAAAGACTCCACATAGAACTCCCCTATGACCCAGAAATCCCACTTTTGGGCATTTACCCAAATGTTTACAAAAAAGACCACACTAAAGCTACAGCAGGACTATGTTTATTGCAGCAGTATTTACCATAGCTAAGATCTGGAACCAACCCAGATGCCCCTCAGTAGATGAATGGATCAAGAAAATGTGGTATATATACACAATGGAATTCTATGCCTCCATCAGAAATAATGACATTGCCCCATTTGTTAGGAAATGGAAAGACTTGGAAAAAATTATATTAAGAGAAGTAAGCTAGGCACAAAGAAGCATAGGCCCATGGTTTCCCTTATTTGCAGTATCTAGTATATGTATGAGTCAAAGGGAAAAGTTCAGATAATGTAATGTTAGGTAAATGAACCCTTAGATATGTATTTTAATGTTTTTTCTTTCATGCATGTGTTTCTAATGCATTTATAAGATTATTTCGTTGTTGCTTTGTATGTCCCTCCCCCACAGTATAACCCCTGCTTTCACCATATTTGATGTCAGTATAACTTGTGGAGTAGATGGGGAAAAACAAGTTGTTTAAGGATGCAGGTGGACCTGTTGCAACAATGAGAAGTACATGTTGTCATGTCCAAAACGAGCTTTACAATGTCGGTGCTGATAGGGGGGTGAGGGAGGCGGGAGAAGGATTGGGACTGGGGGGGGGAGGAGGAGGATGGGAAGGGATGTGAAGGGTAAACAAAGGAGGAGACTGCAATGCTTGGTAAGAAATGTACGCATTATCCTGCCCATGTAATTGTAACCCCTCTGTACAGTATGTTCACAAATTAAATAAATATATAAATAAATAAATAAATAAATTTAAAAAAAAGAAAAGCTTCTAGCCCAATGGCACCAATGGCTCAAACCCTGTAAATCCTACCTACTCAGGAGACTGAGATAGAGATCGAGAGTCAAGCCAGATCAGGAGAGGAAAGTTAGTGAGACTCTTCTTCCAGATGAACTACCAAAAACCAGAAATGCATCTGTGGCTCAAGTGTTAGAGTGGTAACCTTGAGGGAAAAATTTAAGAGATCAGAGACCAGACCCTGAGTTCAAGCCCAGTACTGGCACAGAAAAATAAAGAAAAGCTTTCAGTAGCTCCTAGTCTACTCTGGTGAAGCCCAGAACCACTGGACGCCGGTGGCTTACA
The DNA here is from genome assembly GCF_024711535.1 of Dipodomys merriami. Classification (NCBI taxonomy): domain Eukaryota; kingdom Metazoa; phylum Chordata; class Mammalia; order Rodentia; family Heteromyidae; genus Dipodomys; species Dipodomys merriami. The sequence goes on along the minus strand of NW_027202777.1, from coordinate 130,295 downwards.
CCTGTCCTCCTACCTCCTCAGGAGGCTGAGATGTGAGAATCGCAGTTCAAAGCCAGCCCAGGCAGGAAAGTCCGGGAGACTCTGATCTCGAAGGAACCTCCAGAGGACCAGACGTAGTTCTGCTGTAGCTCAAGTGGTAAGCTTAAGAGCTGGCGACAGAGCCCACACCCAGATTTCAAACCCTGTGACCAACACCTGGTCTGCTTGGACCTCACTCTGTTGCTCAAGGCAAAGTAGTTTCCAGTGGGCTCCCTGAGGGTCTCCCAATGTCTAGCTGTCCTACAAGTCTTGAGTGGAGCCTGTTTGGAGGCCATTGCCTACATAGCAGGCTACAGTACCAGAGAAGGGTCGAGACTTGGGGCATGGAGATCAGAATTGCATCTGTCATGGGTGCAATATGGATCTCAGCAGTAAATCGCTGTCTCAGACCACGATTCTGGGCCAGGAGGGGCAGGAGGAGCAAGATGTCACACCAAGTAACATCCACTCATGCCGGTATCACAAGTGTGTGAATTTGTCAGGCACACCTTGGGCAGGTGTTGAGTTGGGCTCATGAAAGGCTTGTAGGTTCAAGAATCCACAGCCAACTGGCTGCTTCTTGTAGCAGTTGCTATCCCAGGAATCCCAGGGCTTGGAGTCCTGCTTTCCTCACCATTGCTCAGGTGCAGATTAAGATCTGCAATCGTGGGCCGACTGCAAACGAGCATCCCTAGTGTCCTTCCCTTGCTCCTGTGGCCCTATGCACAGATGGAAAGGTAGGTTCTATGGAACTTACTGCCATGGCCCAGACCCCTCAGCCCAAGAAGGACTTAGGGAGAAAGCACTTGATTTGGCTTGAGAATTTACTGTGACTATGCCTCAGGACTGCCCCCAGTTCTAGCTCAGCTCAGCATTACCACCTTCCTCTGTATGTGTGTGTGTGTGTGTGTGTGTGTGTGTGTGTGTGTGTGTGTGTGTGTGTGTGTGTGTGGTGTGCTTGTGTGTGGATGAGCAAGCATGCATCTTGGTTCTCGGGCTTGAACTGAGGGCCAGGGCTCTGTTCCTCACTTTTTTCATTCAGGAAAAGCCACAGCTTTTCTTCCAGCTTTCAGGTGGTTCTTGGAGAGGAGAGTCTCACAGACGTTTCTTGCTGCGCTTCCTCTTTTTTTTCTTTCTGTTTTTTATCCCTTCCCACCCTCCCCCCTCCCCCCCCAATCCCAATCCTTCTCTTTCCCCCCTTCCATCCCCACCGACGTTGTAAAGCTCGTTTTGGATATGACAACTTGTACTTCTCATTGTTGCAATAGGTCCACCTGTATCCTTAAACAACTGGTTTTTCCCCATATCCTCCATATATTATATATCACCCTGCACCAGAATCAACTCCAAATGGATCAAAGACCTTGAACTCACAGCAGAAACTCTGAAACCATTACAGGATGGAATAGGAGAAACCCTAGGTCTCCTTGGTTCAGGCCGAAATTTTCTGAATAGAGACCCGGAAACACAACAAATCAAAGAAAGGTTGGACAAATGGGATTGCATAAAGTTGCAGAGCTTCTGCAGGGCAAATGACACAGCTAGCAAGATCAATAGAAAGCTCACGGATTGGGAGAAGATCTTTACTAGCCATACAACGGACAAGGATCTCATATCTAAAATATACTTGGAACTCAAACAATTAAACCCCCCAACAACACATCCTGAAAGAAACAACTGCCCAATAAATAAGTGGGCGAAAGATTTAAAGAGAAACTTCTCTGAAGAAGAAAGAAGGATGGCCAATAGACACATGAAGAAATGTTCAACATCCCTAGCCATAAAAGAAATGCAAATCAAAACAACATTGAGATATCTCCTCACTCCAGTTAGACGGCAAAAATCAAGAACTCTAACAACAGATTCTGGAGGGGATGTGGAGAGAAAAGAACCTTACTTCATTGTTGGTGGGAATGTAAACTTGTTCAACCACTTTGGAAAGCAGTATGGAGGTTCCTCAAAAGACTTCAAATAGAACTCCCCTATGACCCAGCAATCCCACTTTTGGGCATTTACCCAAATGTTTACCAAAAAGACCACACTAAAGCTACCAGCACAGCTATGTTTATTGCAGCAGTATTTACCATAGCTAAGATCTGGAACCAACCCAGATGCCCCTCAGTAGATGAATGGATCAAGAAAATGTGGTATATATACACAATGGAATTCTATGCCTCCATCAGAAAGAATGACATTGCACCATTTGTTAGGAAATGGAAAAACTTGGACAAAAATATATTAAGTGAAGTAAGCCAGGCCCAAAGAAACATAGGTCCCATGTTTTCCCTTATTTATAATATCTAATATATGTATGAGTCAAGCGGAAATGGTAAGATAATGTGATGTCAAGAAAATGAACCCTTAGATGTGTATTTTAATGTTTTTTTCTTTCATGCATGTGTTTCTAACGCATTTATAACATTATCTGTTTGTTGCTTTGTATGTCCCTCCCCCACAGTATAACCCTTGCTTTCACTATATTTGATGTCAGTATAACTTGTGGAGGAGATGGGGATAAACCAGTTGTTTAAGGATACAGCTGCGCTTCCTCTTAATGACAATCTTCAGATTTCAGACTCCTGAACAGCTAGTAATATGAGAAATGAGCTATTAGCTTTAGGCCACACTAACCCTTCTTGGATAAAAGAGACTACCTCTCTCCCAGCTGAGGACCCATCTACAGCCTACCCAGGCTTCAGACGAAACATAACCTCCTTCCCTGAGGACAAATAAATGTGTTCTCCACACTATCAGGTGCTGCTGAGAGCTGTTGTGGAGGTCAGAGATCTAGGCTAGGGCAAGTAGACAGCGGTTAGAATAGAAGAGAGTATGAAAAGGCATCCTTGCAGCTGGATGCCAGTGGCTATAATCCTGGCTACTCAAGGCTGAAACCAGAGGATCAATCAAGATTAAAAGCTAGCCTGGGCAGACTCTTATCTCCAATAAATCACCAAAAAGATGGGAAGTGGAGCTACTGTAGTTTAAGTGGTACCGCACCAACCTTGTGCAAACAAGCTAAAGGATAGCACTTAGGCTTTGATTTCAAGCCCCGGGAAACACACACACACACAGACACACACACACACACACACACACACACACACACACACACACACACACAAACACACAAACACACACACAAACAACCTTAGCAGGGCCCGTGGCTCATACCAGCAAACCTAGCTACTCAACAGGCTGAGCTCTTAGGGTGGCAACTTGAAGCTAGCCCAGGCAGGAAAGTTTGTGAGACTTGTATGTCTACTAAACTAGTAAAAATGATGAAAGGTGAGCTGTGGTTCAAGTGCTAGAGTGTTAGTTTTGAGCAAAGGAAGCTTGGCACACAGTGCCAAGCTCTGAGTTCCAACTCTAAGAAGACCACCCCCCTACCCCAATCAGGCCATAAATCCAGATTTTGGTCAGCCTAGATCTCATTTCTGATCCTGCCACTTCCACAGCACAAGTAGCTGGTGTGTGGCCAGCACTGGATTAAGAAGTGAACTTACACAAGTGGGGCATATCCAGGTCACGGCTAATGCACCATAACACTGAGGTACTGGTACATACCAGTCCCTTATCCCACAGTTCCCTGGTCCTGGAATCTAAAGTCTGTGCCTCTGTATTCTGGGGATCCGGAATTGTCTAGAAGGACCTGAGAGGCCCAGCTGGGCCCAGAAGATAGACATGCCTGTGTTAAGGTAGGTTGACTTTTCCTTGATATTGACCAACACTTCTAAGCCACCTTGGCTTCACCTCCCAGAACATCCTTGCTTGGGCAGCCTTCAGTTAGCTATCAAGCTCGATCTGGCCAAAGCCACTGGAAACCACCCTTTCCCCACCCCACTACCAGCCTGCTGGGAGTAGGACATGCAGCCAGAGGAAAAGGACATGACAACGTATGACTGACTCTGCCAACCCAGAGGCAGGGGAGAACATATGCCAGCTGGCCCTGCAGATCCAGAATCCCCTGGAGGCGGCCAAAGATATGGACAGCCGGACATGGGCCCCAAAGATAAGCTGGTATATGCAGGTCTCTGGCAATTTAGGACTCATTGTCGACCCTGATAGGGGGTTAAATGCAAGGTTGCTATTGAGGAGGAGTACCATCCGAGTTTAGGAAGAGTGGAACAGGCACCCTGGAAGTGGACAGAGAAAGATGAGGAAAACACACACACAGACACACACACACACACACACACACACACACACAGGTAACACAAGGCCTCAGCAGTCCCAGATCACCTGAACATCCTAACCCCCGAAAGATGGCTCTATAGACCTCATACCAAATGTAGACAAAATTCAGAGTTTCTCATACATCTGTAATGGCACATAAATCAACATGGCACTTCCTACTGTACACACTGCTATGAAGAAAAGTCAGCCACCTTATTTTTGGTTGTTGGTCATGTGGTTTGAACTTTGGGCCTGTGTGTATTCCCTCAGCTCTTCAGCTGAAGGTGTGCACTCTACCACTGGAGCCATAGCGTCACTTCTGGTTTTCTGGTGGTTCACTGGAGATAAAGTCACCCAGACTTTCATGCCCAAGCTGGCTTTGAACTGTGATCCTCAGATCTCAGGATCCTGAGTAGTGAAGATGAAATTTGTGAGCCATGGGCAGCGCCTGGCTTCAGCCACCTTCTTAGACCCAGGAGAAACCCAATTTGTCAGGCCACAAAGTACATGCAAACCTTCACTTCAGACTTTGACACCAGCATGCAAAATTATTCCTCCTTGGATGGAGAGAATAAAATTGACTCTACCCTCCCACCCCTGCTCTCATTCGCCCACTCATTGCCTAAGATAGGACACAACCTCTGGAGTTCTTGGGAAGGCAATGAACACCCTGCTGTGGCTTCACACTGGGGCAAACCTGGGAAGTTCTTAGAAATGTCTGTACACTGAGGCCAGCACCTGTTCTCCCAACCACAGCAACCGCATTCCTTCACCATCTCTTGCAAGCAAGGGGTGCGTTCTTTTTTTGATTTTTGTTTTTTTTTTGTTTGTTTTTTGGTTGAGGGGCTTGAAATCAGGGCTTAGGTACTGTCCCTGATGATAATTTTTGCTCAAGGCCAGTGCTCTACCACTTGAGCCATGGTGCCACTTCTGGTTGGAGATTGGAGATGAAACTCTCATAGGACTTTCCTGCCTGGGCTGGGAAACAAGATCCTCTGGATCTCAGCCTCCCAAGTAGCCAGGATGACACGTGTGAGCCACCAGCACGGGACTTATGGTTTCTCATTCCTTAGAATTTCCAATTCGTTCTCCTCTAAACACTACCACCTAGACACTCCTCCCTCAGGCATGGCAAATGGAGGCTCAGAATCTGGGTAGGGCCATGGGTATTAAAGGGCCCCCTTCACATCACTACCCCCCCTCTCTAAGCTCCCATCCGCCTCCTCTGGATGGCCTGGTCTTCCGGGGCAGATCAGACCTACTAGGACTTCTTTAGCCTGCCCAGTATCCCCCCGCCCCACCCAACCATTACCTGAGAATTTCTGGGGCCAGGTGCTCCATTTCCCCATGGAAAATGTCAAGAGGGTTGCTGATAAGTGGGTCCAGGAATGCTCAGGACAGAAGGAGTGTCCAGATCCACGCTGTCAAAGAAAGAGACACAATGCATGGATTGATCAACTAAGAGATACAGGGCATAGCCATCCACCTGTCAACCAGGTCCCATGGAGTGATGGGGTTTGACCTCTTGGCCCAGGCGCTGTCCCCAAGTTACTTTTGCTCGAGGTGAGCGCTCTTCCACCTGAGCCAAGGTGAGACATCTGGCTTTTTCTGTGTATGCGGGATTTAGGAATCAAAACCAGGGTTTCCTGAGTGCCACTCGCATCCACTACTGCTAAGACACATTCCCAACCTTGGATAGCTGTTCTTCTGTGACACCTTGGGCCTGTCTTGGCACAGTCTTGCACATATTTACTGAGTTTCTCACCATCAGCCGTGGCTGGAAATGAACACATTCTGCTATGTTGTCCTTTATCTACCGCATCTTTGCTCTCTGTGCTTCCTGTCAGATCCTCCTTGTTAAGCAATACCCACTTTCAAGTGCTGTCTCTAAGAAGCCCACTCCAAAAACCCTGGCAGAGGAGGATTACTTCCACTCTGCAAGCTGCAGGTCTTGTCATGCTCTGCCTTTCAGTTGATGTGGGTTGTGAGCCCACAAAAGGGAAGGCCTGGCTTCCACCACCCAATTTCTTTCTGAAGGCTCTGATAAATTACCCAAGGACCTGTGCTGTATTTAACTCCATGACAAGGCACTCGAGGCCCAGGCAGTCTGGGGGCAACAAATGGGGCCATTTATTTGTGTGGGCTTGAACTGAGGGTCTGCGAGCTGCCTCTCGGTTTTCCTGCTCAAGGCTGGTACTCTACCACTTGAGCCACAGATCTACTTCTGGCTATTTGGTGGTTTCATGGAGAGTGGAGTCACTGACTTTTCAGCTTAGGGATGGCTTCACTTTTTGATCCTCAGATCTCTGCCTCTCGAGTAGCCACGTTGTCAAGTGTGATCCTGAGCCAGAGGTGACAGGCACCAGGGCCTTTCTTTTGAGCTTTTGTTTATCTCATGTCAACTAGCAAGTCCTAGTTAAAATAGTCATTTAGTGGGGATCAAGTTCCTCTCCTAGGTCAGTTAATCCAAGGAGATAAAATGTCTTTGGAAAAGACTAGTCTGAGTTGGGTAGGTGAGTGTGTGTGTGTTTGAGTATGAATTTCGGGGATACCTACCATCATCTCTCTGGTGCTTCATTCTCCCAGTGGTGAGTACATCCAGGATCTACACCCTAAGGAAGGCGGGTAGAAGAGGGTACATGAGGTCACACCAAGTGTGATGATCTGAATTCTATCCTGCAACTGAAGCCGGGAGAGATAATAGAGAGAAAGAGAGGTTTAGAGGAACATCAAGGGAAGACCCTTACCTTTGGCTACAAGTACCAGAGAGAGGACTGAATCCATCCTTTTTGGAAGTAAGATTCATTTATTTTATGTTTTTGAGTCCTAGGTCTTGGATTCAGGCCCTGAGCTTCTTTTACTCAAGGCTGAGGCTCTAACACATTAGCGACATCACCACATCTGGCTTTTTTGTAGGGGGAGAGTTGGTTTATGGGAGATTAGAATCTCTCAGACTCTCCTGCCTAGGCTGGCTCTTAGTCATGACCATCAGACTTCAACTTTCCGAATAGCCAGGATGACGGGTAAGAGCCACTGGCACCTGACCACCACCATCCATGTATAATCCCCTAGAGCCAGTGCCGGGCCACCTTCACTGCACCACCCTTGTGAGTGGGAAGCAGACATGGGTGGGTTTGCTACTTCAACAGCCTACCTACCTTTGAGCACTGTTCCGGGTCAGTCTGATGGTGGCTTCTTCCTTATCCACAGCAATGACTTGGCTCTGTCACAAGAACAAATGTACCCCAGGAGATGTTAGTTCTCAGATCTTTCCTCTGCTCACTGACCCCCTCCCCATAACAACATACCTAAGCAAAGCAAAGTAGACATAGAGTGAATTCATTTTGTTATAATCAGGGTCTGGCCAGATAGGTGGAGATGAGGATCAGAGGCCCGGGATCGTGCTGTCTGGTTGGACAATGCAACACTTCCTCATCCACTTTCCTTTAACTGTCTTAGCAGAGGGTAGTGGGGAAGAACTCACCAGACAGACTGACAAGGAATAACCATAACAGTCTATCCAGGGCACAGAGTGGCTTACCTCAAGGAGCAAGTTCAACAGGCTGAGCAAGACAGTTCCTGAACCACAGCCCACCTCATGAATGAAAGGGACACCTTGAGTCCCAGCCACATAGGACCCTGAGTCACCTCCTCCAACACCCATTCAACCAGTTCCTGTGAGAGAGTGAGAGAGAGAGAAAGTCAGAATTACACATAAGCTGGGTGCCAGTAGCACAGGCCTATAATGGTAACTACACAGGAGGCTGAGATATGAGGATCAACGTTTATACCCAGCCCAGGCAAGAATGTCTGTGAGACACTTATCTCCAAAGAACCACCAGAAAACCGGAAGTGGTGCTGTGGCTCAAGTGGTAGAGAGCTAACCTTTATCTGAGGAGCTTGGAGACAGCACCCAGGTCCAGAGTTCAAGCCCCACAACTGACAATAATTGAAATTCCCACCCCAAGAAGTGGATTAAATAGCACTCTTTGTCCTAGGGAGCATGGCAGAGAAGTCAGGCCAAGCTTCCTTTCAGCTGGGGGTAATGAGTAGGTCACCTGGTTTCTCTGTGCCTCATTTTCTCCAGCTACAAAACTGAACAGTGAAGGATCCCCTTCCTCATTGGATAGGGTAAGGATGAAAGAAAGGCATGTTTTGTTTCATAATAGCAAACCTGCAGCGTGATAAATAATAGGCCCCATAAATAATAGGCTCACATAATTGCCAAGAACCATATCTGATGACTGCTCCCTCTATGCCTGGCCCTGCCCCACAGATCCCCCTGTATTGATCCCTTCTTTCCTCACAACTGTCCTGTGAGGAGACTGAGGTCACATGGTTGAGGCCCAATGCAAAGCTTCAACTGTGGTCAAGAATCAGCTGCCATGGATTAAGAGTTTGGGACAATCCATCTAAACTGATGACTGAGCATGGCACTACATATCTAGCATCCCAACTACAGAGGACCAGGCATGGTGGCCAATTCTTGTCACAGGAGGACCGAAATCCAGCCCATCCTGAGCATATATTGAGTCCCTATTTCAGATATGACCAAGACAGAAAGACTTGGCTCCCATGGTAGAAGACCTGCCTGGAAAACCTAAGGCCTTGAGTTCAAACACTAATATACTGAAAAGAATCAGAGGCCCAGTGCCAGAGATTCATGTGTATAATCCTAGATACTCAGGAGGCTGAGATCTGAAGATCATAGGTCAGGGGCTGGGAAGGTGGCTCAGTGGTAGAGTGCTTGCCTTGCATGCCTGAGGCCCTGGGTTCGATTCCTCAGCACCACATAAGCAAAAAGAAAAAAGCCGGAAGTAGCGCTGTGTCTCAAGTGGTAGAGCGCTAGCCTTGAGCTGAAGAGCTGAGGGACAGCACCCAGGCCCAGAGTTCAGGCCTCATGACCGGACCAAAAAAAAAAAAAAAAAAAAAAAAAAGATCATAGGTCAATATTTAAAATAGGGTTGGCCTCTCCCATCAGATGCCATGATGAGAAGACCCAAAGTCTGACCCATGCCATTATGCTCCATACTAAGTGCTGGCCATGTTCCCTGTCCCCCTGAGGAGTCACGCCCTGTGGGCCCCACCCCCAGGTCCTCCCAATCACCCCCTGTCACCAACCAGGCCCAAGGGAGTGAACAGTTCCAGGGCACACAAATCCCTTCATCTTATAATTTAGCCGTCCTCAGTCCCCTTCAAGTGTCTCACCCTTCCAGGCCCCCAGACCTGAGCCATAAAGCCCATTCACCCTCAAAGACAGCAGTTAGAAGTTACCAAAGGCTCAGGTGCTCCTTGTTACAACCCACTTCTACACACACACACACACACACACACACACACAAACCCAGCACTGGTGGCTCATGTCTGTCATCCTAGGAGGCTGACACCTGAGGATCACTGTTTAAAGCCAGCTGATTCAGGAAAGTCTGTGAGGCTCTTATCTACAGTGAACCACCAAATAGCCAGAGGTGGATCTATGGCTCAAGTGTCAGAGCACTAGCTTTGAGCACAAAAGCTCAGGAACAGCACCTAGGCCCTGAGTTCAAGGCCCAGTTTTTCTATCTCTAAACACACACAGACGCAGACACAGACAGACAGACAGATAGACAGACAGATAGACAGACAGACAGACAGACAGACAGACAGACAGACACACACACACACACACACACACACACACACACACACACACACACACACACACACATGTGTAGCCCAAGGCTTCAGCAGTCCCTGAGAACAGAACCATGAACTACCTCCATTAGGGTCTCTTCCCATCCCCAAGAAGGTGGCACTACAGACCTCAGACCCACTGTAGACAAAACAATGAGCCCCTCACATATCTGAAATGTCTCATAACCCAGCATGGAATTTCCTACCATACACACTGCTATACAGAAAATTTAGTCACCTCTTATTTTGTTGTTGGTCATGGGGTTTGAACTCTAGGCCAGGGTACTGTCCCTCAGCTCTTCAGCTGAAGATGACCACTCCCCAATTGAGCCACAGCACTACTTCCTGTTCTCTGGTGGTCCATTAGACATAGAGTCTCACAGACTTTCCTGCCCAAGTTGGCTTTGTACCGTGGTCTTTATAGCTTTATGATTAGCTAGGATGACAGTTGTGAACACCAGTGGCAGCCAGCTTCAGCCACCTTCATATACCTGAAGAAACCCAATTCATCAGGCCACAAACTTCTTGCAAACCTTCACTTCAGACTCTAACACCCAGCATCCAAATCCATCCTTCAATGGAGACAATACAGACACAAAAATCCCACCCCTGCACCCATTCTCTCAATCCCTGCCTGCCACAGGCCACATCCTCCTGAAGCTGTGGCTTCAAACTGGGGCAAACTTGGGGAATTCTTAGAAATGTCTGTAGAGTGAGGCCAGCAACTGTTCTCCCAACCACGGCATATGCTTGCTTCCACCCCCCCCCCCATTCCCCATCCTTTGAAGACAAAGATGTCTTACTTTCTTCCTTTTTTGCTGTTGTTCGGCTTGAACTCTGGGCCTGGGTGCTGTCCCTGATCTCTTCAGCTCAAAGGGAGCACTCAACTACTTGAGCCACAGCACCACTTCCGGTTTTCTGGCAGTTCCTTGATGACAAGAGTCCCAGGGTCTTTCCAGACCAGGCTGGCTTTGACCCATGGTCCTCATATCTCAGCTCCTGAGTACCTAAGATGACAGCCATGAGCTACTGGCATCCAGCGAAACATACTTTTCCATGCTTGTCATTCTATCCCTTCAGGAGACTGAGATCAGAGGACTGTAGTTGCATGCCACCCTTGGCAGCAAAGACCATAACTATTTATCTCCAATTAAACACATAAAAAAGTTGGAAGTGGAGCTGTGGTTCAAATGGTAGTGTGCTAGCTTTCAGCATCAAAGACAAAGGATAGGACCCAGTCCCTAGTTTCATGGTTTTTCTAGCAAAGACCCACCCAAGAAAGAGAAGCTGGTCGACACATGGGAGCTTGAAGTTAACACATAATACTCAGGACTCCCAGAACAGGCCCCATCATGCTCTGATTCTTTAGATTCTATGTCCTACATCATGACAGTCTTAGATGGGATAGACCATGCACCTAGTTAGCACATTCAAGTACAAGCTCATACTGAGGATCCCCTGACCTTATCAAAGACTCAGGATCTCTCGCTGTACTGCCTCAATACTGGGCAGTGAGATGAGTTCTAGTTATCCAACCACAAGATGTGGGAACGAAAAGATTTCTGGGCCAAGGGTCCCTCTCTCTCGAGAAGCAGAAAAGGGCTCATCCATCCCAGGAATGCTCCTAGGTGGTGAGTATCCTCAAAGAAACAACCCTGCTCAGAGCCTAGTGCCTCTAGTTTTCCCACCAGCCTCTGCCCAACCCTTCCCCAACTTCAGTGTCCCTCTCTGAGTCCCAGATCTGCCATCTAGACTAAAGGCTGAGCCAGGAAAGACACCCATCTATGCCTCTGAGAATGGCAATCACAGGGTCCTAACGCCCACTCGAGTAAGTCTTGGGGTACCACCCATCCCGACTCCTGCCTTCATTGCCTGTCTGTCCTGTGCCAGTGGCATGCTTACCTCTGTCTCTGGTCGAGAAATGAGCACCAGGGATGTGATCTTCAGATTGAACCTGGAAATCCCAGTTCCCAAAGTCGTACTGCACAGGCATCCTGCGGTGTATGATAGCCAGGTGGTCAACAGGCACCAGGACCTTTAATAGCAATGTGCCTGAGTCAAAAGCTCTATCAGTGATGGTCTAGGTTGACAGGCTAGGTCCTTACACACCTGACCTGGGATCATCCTCCCTCTTCATCTTCCTTTTTATCCCTTGCTCCCCCCTCTTTACACTCCATCACCCCAACACCTCCATAGCCCTTAGACATTTCCTTCTTATCTGACCAGAAAATAAACTCCTTGGGGCCAGAGATAATTGAAACCTGGTGACCCTCCCTGAGCCCAAGGGTCTACCTGAGGCTGCTTCTCTCTGCAGTCGGGGACCACAAGGCTCCTGGATGTCATGAGGTTGCTGAGGGGTCAGTGGCTTGGTCCTACATACTGCCTTTATGCTCTGAAACTGTCCCCACAGAGATTGTGAATGGTTGGCTCCTTTGATCCAGGGACTCCACACCAAGGCTTGCATGTTCTTCCTTCTTCCTTCCTTTCTTCCTTTTCTATCTCTGTAATTCCCTCCTCTGTCTTTTTCCTTTCTTTCTCTCACTCCTGGGCCTTGAACTCAGAACCTGGGTGATGTCCCTGAGCCTTTTCCTCAAGGCCAACAGGCTACAGCTTCAGCCACACATGCACTTCTGCTGTTTCCTTTTTGTTAGTTAATTGGAGATAAGAGTCTTACAGGCTTTCCTGACCCGGCCTTAAGCCTTTATCCTCCCATCTCAGCCTCTTAGTAGCTAGGATGACAGGTGTGAAGCATCGGCATCCAGCTCAAACTCAAGATTTCTTCATGTGCTGTGGAACCAGCACTGGAATCTTTCATTGTCTATGAAGTCCCGGGAGCCTGGCTCACACTGTAACTGTCAGCATCTTCCTACAACAATACTACAGAAAAGTCCCGTCTGAGACAGGTAAGCATCCTGGTGGGGGGAAGCCTGATGTAGATCTCCCACAGTTCTCTGACCTCCCTCTTCCCGCCCTCCTGGTGCCACTGCACTTAACTGTTTTGGTTCCGAGAAATGAGCCACGATGTACTCGCTGGATTCTGGGGCCTCTGGGATGCCTATCTTCTCAAAGAACTCTGTCCAGCGGCTGACCATCTCTGTGGAACTCAATTCCCCACACAGGTGTGAACGAGGTTGCCTTGAGCTGAAGGCCTGGCTGAAGGGGCCTCCTCTTCTCCCCCTGGGGCCAGCCAGGATGGTCTGCCATATCCGGCCCCCAAGATTCATGTTGCAGAGAAAGGATCCTCGAAGCATCCTGGGTTTCTGAATCTCCAAGAATCCAGTGCAGGTTCTGGGAATCATCGCTGCTCACAGCTGGCTGGCTGGGGATGGTGAAGTCGCAATCTCTGCTCCCTAAGAAGTCTTCGACTGTGCTGGTCACCCTAGAGAGAGCAGGAATAGAATCAACAGCTGTCAGAGAAAGGCAGTCAAGACATGAAGCTCATAGTAGGAGACCATCTGGCTAGGGAGCTCTACCTGTGCTGCTTTGAACATCATTGTTTGGTGGATGAAATGGTCCATCTAATTTGACCCATAATCCCAGGTGTTAGTGGAAATTTCCAGCTTCAAGATAAAACCCTGGAAAACATGGTATTTAATTTGTCCCAATAGAAGGGTTCCAAAGTCAGCAGTCCCCTTTTCCTTCCAGACAGCCTACAGCAGGTTGCAGAAACTGGCATTCAGAGAGCCCTAGCTAACTTCTACAGCCTGATACCGAGCGGGCTCCGCAAGGGGAATGCACTTGCCTACCACTGCCCAGCTGGAAACTGCCCAGAATGGAAATAGATTGGAGTCTACAGGACCCAAGGGATGATTTACCACTGGTACAATGCCTCGGGAGGGAATACATGTCACCAGTGGGGGCCCGGAGCATCCTTCCCAGATGCCCACGGACACAGTCAATACCCTGGGTAAGGTTGCCTTCTCATCCTCGGTTGTAGTGAACCATGTGCCATGTCACATCATTCGCCACTCCCTGCCTCACAGCCCCTGCCCTACTCTCCCCGCATCTAGTTCCTTGATTATGTTTGGCAGACACATTCCTAACCCTTGAATTAGCTCCAACTATACACACAAGAGCAGACTGTCTGGCTAGAAGAGTACGGCTGCATTCACACTTGCCTCTTGGCCTTCTGGCTGAAGACAGAAGGACAGGTTTGACTCTGGTCTGCAATTCACACAGGCCTCCTAGGGGAGACCCACACAGGCCCAGCAGCTACTGTAGCCTATAGGAAAAGGTGAAGAGGTAGGAGGAAAGGAACGTCTACTGAAAATTTCCCCAAAGGAGCCATGAAACAGTGAAGGAGGAAACAAATTATGGCTGGACTCATACTTGGCATTGATGAAAAACGAAGAACCAATACAGACACACACACACACATACACATAAAACGCTTTTGCTCTTTTTAGACACAATGACTTAAATATGTTTTCATTGTTCTCCCTGTTCTCTGAACACACACACACACACACACACACACACACACACACACACACACACACATAAATCCATACCTGTGACAGAAAACTCCTCCATGTAGCACCTGCAATTTGCCAATTGATCATTCACCTGAGCACAGACAGGCAGGTATAAGGAGAAAGATGATCTCTCTCTCCTTCTCTCCCTCTCTCCCTCTCTCCCTCTCTCCCTCTCTCCCTCTCTTCCTCTCTCTCTCTCTCTCGTTCTCCCTCCCTCTCTATCACTTTCTCTTTCCCTCCATCCCTCTCTCTCTCTCATGCATACACACACACACACACACACACACACACACACACACACACACACACACACACACACACAAACGCACACACAAATAGACTCAGCAGTGTCTCTCCTGAGTTTGTTGGTTCCTCCTCTGGGACAAGGTACAAGCTGGAGTACAGGGATTCCCTTGTCAAACTAGTGGCTCCCACCCAAAGGAGCACCACTCTAATAACCCAGAACCACTCTGCCTCTCCCTTTCTCAAGGGCCAGACCCTTTCTCTTGGGAACAACCAGCATTTACTCCCCATTCACCAAAATCTCAGGCCAGCACGCTGTGTGAAGGTGTCCTGAGATAGGTGGCTCCTCAGACCCAGGACTGAAAAAAAGCAAGGGGGTCACAGTGACCCAGAGGGGTGTCTGACATGGGGTGGGGGCAGTGTTGGGAAATGCATGGGGTCCTAAAGGCTACATACATGGACAGACTCCCTACTTCCACCCTAGATGCTCCTTGGTGACTTGGTGGTTTCTTGTGAAGGACTAGGAGAGCAGATCGACTGTGAGCCAGCAGATGCTGGGAGAGCTGGGAACTGTGATCAACCTGTGAGAACTGTTGACAGCTAATATGGGGGGACAGGTCAGGTATATGTGTGTCGGAGGGGGTGTGTTCTTCCCAGATATTCACCTTCTATCTGACTCCAAGTGCCCTCACATAACTAGTGGGCTTTTCTGGGACCCTCCTCAGGTGAAAGGGTGACTGAGCACAGAAGACAAGGGCTCACACAGCAAGGAGGGCCTATCTTTTGCGTCCAACACCCATCACCCTCAGCACAAAGGAAAAGACCCAAGAAGGCAGGTTTGGAGGTGCTGCTCCCCACCTCTGACTAAAGCCACCAGGTTCCCACCAGGGAGAGGAAGGGTGCAGATGCGCAGCTGTGTGGCTCTCACTGCTCCAGGCCAGGAGCTCTGTGTTGACCCCTCCTCACCCATTCCTGCATCTCCCCATTTCCTGGTACACGGGTTACTAGGGATGTGGGTGGGATCCCCGAGCCAACACCCACTCCCACCCTGCAACCCTGGGGCACATTTGTAGCAGGGACATGACAGACTGTGGGGCATGGGGCAGGCAATAGCAGGACAGGAGAGGGGAGGCAGGAGGGGTGGGTCCGTGTCAGCAGGATTGGGGCGTTTGGCAGGAAGGTTCCCAGGGCGCAGGCCCTTGGGGCAGCCACACAGGTGTACTACTGGGAGAAGCTGTAGGCAGCAGTCCGAGGACCTGGTGGGGGCTGCAAGCAGGCCAGGGGTGTGCCATCTCTGCTGGGAGACTTCAAGAGTCACCGTGGGTCCGAGCTGAAAACATCATATTTGAAACGCGATGCTGCAGGTATTAGGCAGGCTCGCATCTGCGGGGACATGTCGAGGTTGCACAATGGCCTCTGCACCTCCTCATCATCCAACACTGTGCCAGCCTCAGCCACCTCCACTGCCGTGCTCCCTGTGCAGGGACCTCAGACTCAGGTCTACCATGGCCACCACACCTACGAGTGGCTGCCTGTGGCAATGTGCCTGCTGCACGAGCTCCACATGCTCTGTGCTCCCCTCCAGGACCTCGCTAAGATTTTGGAGGTTGCCAGCTGATAAAGCTGCTTGACCTTGTGTGTGTGCTCACTCTTCGATCTGCTCTTTCTCTGCCCCCACTCCTCTCCTGGGCTGCCTTGCCCCCATGGGGTGCACCATCCCCCGCTGTGAACACAGTGTGCTCTGGGTCCTACCCCTCTTCCCCTTGGCACCGCCCCCTTCCCCTTGGCCCGGTCCCCCACCCCTGCTGCATGCCCAGCCCTGACTGGGCCCTAGGGCTTCCAGTCCACGCGATTGTAGCCTCATCTCAGATCATTACTCCACCCTAACCCCAGTACCTGCCCGGGAGATCGAATCTCCCCTCAGACTCACCACTGGAGGAGACTCTCCTCCTTCCCCCTCCACTCTACACACCAAGCAGGTGTACAGTGACCCGTGTGTTTGTGTGTGTGTGTGTGTGTGTGTGTGTGTGTGTGTGTGTGTGTGTGTGTGTGTGTCTGTGTGTGTGTGTGTGTGATTGTTGGGGATAACTGCCTCTCCAGGACTCAGAACATAGCACCCTTTGAGATGACTCAGCACACAGCACACTTCTAAAAACAGCACAAAGCACCTGTGTATAGGACTCAGCACACAGCTCCCTTTTAATGACTCAGCATATAGTACCGTGTGTAGAGGACTCAGCACACAGCACCCTTTGAATGGGGGAGTCCATAGCCAATAGTGTAAAGGATCAGCACATGGCATGCTATGAAAAACTCAAGCACACAGCACTCTTTCCCAGGGACTTAGTACATAGCATCCTGTGTTAAGACACACACAGCTCCCTTTAAAGGACTGAGTACATTGCACCCTGTGTAAAGCACTCAGTGCTTTACAGCACCCTTCAAAAACTTAGCAGATAGCACAATTTTGAAAGACTCAGCACATTACTACAGTGTGGAAGGACTCAGTACATACCACACTGTCGAAGGACTAAGCCCAGAGACAGTACAGAGCACTCTATTTTAAGGTCTTGGCACAAAGCACTTGAAAAATTCACCTCCTCCCTCACTTCTCAAGGGCTCAGCACATAACAGCACCCTTTGGGGTGAATTGGCACACTGCAACTTTTGAAGGACTCAGCATAAAGAATGTTGTGTAATGGACTAAGCACACAGCACATTTTGAAAAGCCCAGCATGGCCCAATCTTCTCAGGGACTCAGCACATAGCACCCTTTGGGATGACTCAGAAAACAGCACCTTTTTAAGGACTCAGCACAAAATTCCATGTGGGAAAGCCTCAGCAAACAGCACCCTGTGAACAACTCAGCACATAGCTGTAGGTCACAAGTTCAGCTGTCATTAGAATTAGGGTGTTTTCTTTTTTTTTTATCACAATTCTTCAGAAACACTTTACAAATCCTACAAGTTTACTTTAGCCAACCTGTGTTTTATGGGGGAGGGTTAGCTGGGGGTCTTGAACTCAAAGCTTGGGGTCCCTGTCCCTGAGCTCTTTGGTTCAATGCTAGAGCTCTAGCACTTTGACCCACAGCTCCAATTTTGTTTTTGGGGGGTTGTTCTTTGACAGGTCTTATGGTGATCAGGAAGGCCGAGTTGGGGTGTCTGTGGGCAAAGGCTCTTAACTTGGCCAGGAGCTGACCTCTCCCTTCCTTGTGCCCTTGGAGCCGGGCCTCCTGGAGCTCTCTTGGCCTAGGGTGGAACAGACCTGCTCTGGCATCAGTACCCAGGGTGAGCAAAAGTCAGCTTGGCCCTGGTTACTTCCCCCAATTGAACTCTAGAGGAGGATGGCACAGTCTCTCATGTTCCATGTCTGGCTAGCAGGGGGCAGGAGTTGCCCACCATAGGGATTGTACCTGTGAGTTCTGTTTACACTTGTTTACCTGGGGCCCCATCATGCTTCCAAGCCACCCTGGACAGGAAAGTCCTTGAGACTCTTACCTACAATTAACCATCAAAAAGCAAGTGGGACTGTGGCTCAAGTGGCAGAGCACTAGGCTTTACCAAGAAAACTCAGGGATAGAGCCTAGGCCCTGAGTTCTCACACAGACACAGACACAGACACAGACACACACAGACACAGACACAGACACAGACACACACACACACACACACACACACACACACACACACATACACACACACACCACATGCATGCAAAATCAGAGATTTCTACACTGCAATCTTCAGGTATTCTCTACCTATTCCCCACTAAGCCTGGTGGCTGTTGGCCTAGGTGTTTGATGCACACAACACCATCTGGCGTCTTTAATTGTGGAGAACAGAATGGCTAGAAGGTCAGTCTTCCTCCATCACAGCTCCTTATTTGGGTCATGGTCTATCCAGGCCCTTTGGGACTCTTTTTACAGACTCGACAAGATGCCTTCAAAAGGCATCACAAGCTGGGCACTGGAGGCTCATACCTGTCATCCTAGATACTCAGGAAGCTGAAATCTGGAGGATCATGGTGCCAAGTCAGCTTGGGCAGGAAAGTATGTGAGACTCTTATCTTCGATGAACCCTCAGAAAACACTCAACTGGTAGAGAGCCAGCCTTAACCAAAAAGAGCTCAGGGACAGAGGCAAGGCCCTGAGTTCAAGCCCCACGACTGGAAGAAAAAATCTTTGTTGGAGACTTTTCTTCCCTTTGAAAACAATTTATTGTTTGAGATAAGCATAACATGGGTCTCTTCCCTGGCCACCAATGGGCTATTAGATGTCCCTTGAATTTGGGCCGCTTCCTGGCAGCCTCTGCCCTACCTGACCTGCAGTTTACACTTCCCATCACCCGGCAGATGGAGGCCTGACAGAAGGCTGCCTGGCCACCTATTTCTGGTGGCTGCCGTGGCTTTTGAGAATCATTATGTCACATAGAGAGTCATAATCCACATCGGTCTACAGAAAAAAGAAAGCGAGCACTCCTTGACCAAGCCCGCCAGCTGTAAGCAGCTCTGGATGTGGGACATCTGCTGCAGGATGTGCTGCATAGGGGAGTCATGTACAGAGCTGTGAACCAAGACCTCTCCTCTGGCAGTTTCCAAGCTGTCTTGAAGTTGCAATTTTTCAAAACCTTTCTGCTCCTCCCTCATTTTGCCCACCCCAGAGCCTGAGGCATCTGAAGCACCTGCGGTGGTGGGGGCTCATCCTGTGCTGGCATCTGGAGCCCTCTATCCACTTCTTCCCCTGCAAGAAGGGACAGCAGCTCCCCCAGCTCTCTTTTCTCCATCTTCTCCTGGGAGAGCCAGCACATGCGCTTGACTTTCTCCCAACAGTTCATCCAGGATGAACATCTGCTCTTTACATGCCATGAGGGACTCCAAGACAGTGCAGATGTGTGCCAACAGCTGGCTGCATCAATGCTGGTGCTCATCCTCTGGACTATGGAAGTCCAGGTCATCATGCAGGTCATGGATGAAGCAGATTTTGTTCTAGGATGCCCAAATATCCCACTTCCCATCCCCACGCCTGCTCTGGTGGCAGTTCATGGGGTGGGAGGCCTGTGGCTCCAGCTCTGTCTGCCAGTGAGCTGCTGTGTGTGCCGGGCACCTTCAAAGGGGTCACCACTCCTGCAGCGGGAGTTTCCCCCTGTGGATCTCAGCCTCTGAGAGTGTTCGCACAACCACATCTCTCTAGGTCTGGGGCACCTCTCCGTCTCTGAGATGCTCAATTTGTGGAGGCGTCACCTCCTCAACTTTTGCTTCTCCAGGTTTTACAACCTAAGTTATCGTGCAGGACAATGGCTTCCCCAATATCCAGCCATTAAAAAAAATAGCCCCCTGGTTTGCAATTGTACCATTTTTTTCTGCAAGGCCTGGAATTTGAACTCAAGGTCTGGGTAAATATGCAGCACTGTGAGAGAAGGAAATCTGACCATGCTTGAAGACAAGAAAGTCAGGCCTGTTCCCGAGGCCTGAATTCAAGCTTCAGGCTGGGAAAACATACCCTTTACATCCATTTTAAACATAGGATTTATACTTCCATGCAGATATTCAGTCCATATTGTGTTTGGTGTATTCATTTTATTTCTGGTTTTATTCGTTTATTTACCATTTATTTTATTGACTCTGATGACACCACTACCATTTATTACATTGTTTACATCCTATCACACAGCATCCAGATTTGTAGATATGATATCCATCATGCCTGACACTCAGGACTCTCCGAGAAAAGGAAAACATGTGTCACACTCGTCTTCTTAGTCCAAGATTAAATTTTTGGCAGTGCTCGGATCTGAAGTCAGGACCTAGCAGGCCCAATTCATGAATGGATGAGTGTGAGCACAGCAACCTCTAGCCAATGAAGCTATCAGATGGTTCCCAAGTGCTGAGATCCAGCCCCAGTTTTGGCCAAAACAGTGATACATGGATAAAGAGATGATGGTATACAAATAAATACATATTGGAAAGGGGAACCAGATCTGTCTGTTTATGATTGAATGAAACCTACTATGATGTTCCTACCAACTCTTAGGCCTTTATTATACTGCCATTGAAGTAATATTATTCTTTTCATGTTCAATAAAATATTAATTAAGATCATCTGCATGATAGGATTATTGCATCCAATTTTAGACTAGACTGAAGCATGAAGTAATCTTTCAATAGGTATTCCTATGCACAGGAATGAGTCTCTTGTAATATCCTTCCATTGGTAGATGTCAGGACCTGGATTTGAAACCAGGGCCTATGTTGTCAGGTAGGCCTATGGCTTCCCTGATAGCCCACCAGCCTTCAGCAATGGCTGGTCAGGTCCAATTGCAGCTGTGTCATTCAGACCCAGGATGGTCACCTTGCAAAGAAAAAAATGTAAACCCCCAGCCCTCTGCAACTCACCACTCTTTGTGGTATCCTACTTTTTTTTCTTCGTGCAAGCCCTCTGGGCCTAAGAGCCCAAGATCGGCTATAGGTCCAAAGGTTGTACCCCAGCCTAGAGCGATCGAAGCTGAGGCAGAGTTGCACGACCTGAGTTCAAACCCCATGTTGGCAAAATAAAGAATAAATTCAAAAATTAATTAATCATTTAACTAAAATAAAAAACAAAGCTCCCTGGTTTGGAATTTCTACCATTTTTCTTTCCTAGCCTTGGATTTGAACTCAGGGTCTTGGTAAATGTGTCGCAGTGTGAGGGAAAGTGCAGAATTGCCACTACTTGAGATCAAACCCTGTGCAAAGCCAAAAATAAAAAAATTGTCACTGAGATCGGCAGGGGGAATAGATGTGGAGATTGGAGGGAAGGGATGTTATGGGGAAAACAAAGGAGGAGGCAACAATGTTCAATAGGAAATATACACATTACCTTGCTCATTTAACTGTAACCCATCTGTATAATATTTTTACAATAAAAAATGAAAAAAGTCATGCTCAGAGAAGCATTTTGGGGTTATGGGAAAAATGTCTGAATAGATGTACAAAATTCTACACTGCTATTTTTTAATGTTCAGTATGGAACTAAATAGGCATAACTGCTTGATTTAAAAAAAATTAAGTCACTGTCTTGGAATTGGGGGCAGTATTTCCTTCATTGCTGGGATTTGATCTCACATTCCAGGTAACTCTTTTGCACTATGGATGAACGCAAAGCTCACTGTCCTGGAGGAAAAGAAATTCAGGCTAGAGTTCTGAATGAAGGATCTGCAATGGAAAAAATATTTCTATATATGTGTAATATATGATATATTTGCATATGTATGTATATTACATATTATGATTTTTATTGATTTTTGTATATATTTTATCTTATACATTTTATAGTTTATTGTATTTAGAATTATTATACACATAATATTTATTATGTTTTGTACATCTATTATAAAATTATACAAAATAATTTAGGTCATTGACTCGTTTTTCATTAATACTTTATTAAGTGTTGAAACATCATACATAATTAAATGGAGGCATTAGTCACAGTCATCACATGTTTAGAGTCTCTCCCAAATGTGAGCTTTGCCTTATTTATCTTTTGACAACTTCCTCAGGGATTTCTTTAGATGATTTATACTCAGAAGCCTTTTCTTAAGGATAGGCAAGTTGTGGGATAAAATTGTAAGGGTGGGGGTGGGAATGTGGCTTAGTAGTATAGAGCTTGCTCAACATGCATGAATGCCAGGGTTTGAATCCTCAGTGCCACATACTCAGAAAAACCTAGAAGCTGTGGATTGGCTCAAGTGGTGGAGTGCTAGAATTGAGAAAAAGAAGCTCAGAGACAGTACCCAGGCCCTTAGAACAAGCCCCAGGACTGTGTGAAACAATAGGCCAGATGCCAGTGGCTCACAACTGGAAACCTAGCTTCTCAGGAGGCTGAGATCTGAAGACCACAGTTCAAATACAGCCTAGGCAAGGAAAGCCTGTTAGACTCTTATCTCCAATGAACCACAAAAAGACCACATGTGGCACTTTGACTCAAGTGGTAGAGTGTTCACCTTGAGCTGAAGGGCTCAGGGACATTGCCCAGGTTTGAGTTTGAGACACACAACTGGAAAAAAGTGTCAGTCAATCAAATTACTTTTCCTATTTGCTGATTAGCAGAACATTCTCTGGAAATGAACGCTGAGGTACTCCAGATTTGGAGTCAGAGCTCAAGGTTCAAGTGTAGTACATCCATATGCCCAGCCTCTTAGAATCTAGCATTACAACATTGTGTCCTACAGGGTTCTGAAAGGTCCATTGTTGAAAGACTTAATATGCTCCCAAAGCCCTTTGTGATGAACAGTTGACTTGTATTGTCAATGTCATTACAGTTATGAACCTAGCACAGCACCAGTACCTCACACCTGTCATCCTACCTCAGGAGGCTGAGGTCTCAAGATCACAGGGTGAAGCCAGCCAGGGCAGGAAAGTCTATGACACTCTTACTTCCACTGCTGACATGTCAGAAGTTCAAGAGTTTCCTGTATTTTCCTTTGTGATAAGTTGCATGCACTCTAAATGTTCTTAGATTTCTCCAGATATAGAAGCAGCAAAGAAACATTATTGACCAATCCTGGGTTCAAATGAAGTTCTCAGGGTCTAAGCCTTAGCCTTGTTAGCAGGATGAACTCCAGGGTAACATTGTATTTGAACGCATAAAACAGTTACGAAAGCCCTTCTTTCCTCCTGACATCCAAAACCAGATTCATCTATCATCTTTCTATGTATATATCTATGTATCTACGTATCTACGTATCTATGTTTCTATGTATCTATGTATCTACGTAGCTAGCTACATACCCAAATACCTAGCTATCTCTTTGCCAGTTCTTGGTTGAACACAAGGCATGGGCACTCTCTGTCGCTCTCTATTACTTGAGCCACAGAACAATTCTGGCTTTTCTGTGTATGTGCTACTGAGGAATCGAACCCAAGGCTTCTTGCATGTAGGCAAGAACTCTCTCAGTTATCCACATTACCAGCCCCCTCATCTTTTTTTTAAATGGTAGTTTTTACATAAGTATGCTACCATTTTATGTTCCCAAGCTACATTTTCTGAATATCGGTTACTTCTAAGAAACCTCATCTTCTCTTTCCCTGCCTGGTTTGTGCTGTTTCTGCATTGGCCTCATTATAAAATGTGAATAAAGGCTGCTGAGGGTGATCTGCTTTAGCTGGATGGCTGCACAGATTGTTCTGTATGTCTGTTAGTTGTCAGTTCCAGACCTTGAACTCAGGATCTGGGCACAGTCGATGAGCTGCTTTTGCTTAAGGCTAGCTCTCTACAACTGGAGCCATACGGCCATACTTCTGGCTTGTTGGCACTGAAGTAGGAAAGGGGGCTCAAGGACTTTTCTGCCTAGGGTGACTTTGACAATGATCCTCCTATCACAGCCTTGTAAGTATCAAGGAGGAATGCTGAGAGCCACTTGTGCCTGCCTAATCACTGGTGTTGATGATGTTCTTGGACAGACAGGTGAGTTCCCTATCCTCAGGTTTAAGTGGTGGGAGCTGGAGCCCATAGTTCGAATCCTGATCCTGCCACCTTAAAATGGCAGGAGATCCTAAGTAACTCGTTCCAATCCATATGAATACCAATGGAATGTGATGTTTGTCATGATTGAATGGGCAATCCTTGAATCATTCTAGGATAAAATCATACACAATTATATTATAGGACACTGATCTATTTTAATTAATACCTTATGAAGGATTTAAACAATCACATTCATTAAATGGAGGCAGAATGAAATACCTAAGAACTGGGCATCACATAGTATAGAGATGCCATTTTTTCTTCCAGGACTTTCTTTAGTTAATCAGCATATACCATTTTCGGAATGTAGTTTAGTATATGAAACTAGGATATATTATACCTGACCAGAAAATCAATTATTCAAACTTTTTTTTTATCAGAAATGCTTATAGCGAATTGTAGAGGTAAATTCAAATTACGTATATTTGAAGGCAATGCTTGGTTAGTCCTCTTTTCACATTCCCCATTCCCTTCATGAGAATAATACACATTTTAAGGAAATACTTAGAATGTTTTGGAGAGATAGGTTGATTTTAAACCAATGAGGTAATCTATGATGCATAATGTTACTTTATATCTAGAAAATCTAAATTCTTACTTTATCATTTTCCTTAGGCTTTATATTCAGATTTAATCTCTGAGGGTGACAAAGATTTAAACAATTTTTAACAGTGGCTAAATTTAGGTTGAGGAATTTAGGTACAATGATACTCATGCAGACAGGCCTCATCAATCATGAGACCCTGATATCCAAATGTTAACCAATGCTTATTGTTGTCATGCTTAAGGGATTTAGTGTATTATAAACAGTGGCTATTAGAATTTTTTTTGTAATCAACATCATTTCATGGGTTAGGAACTACAGTGAAACATTACACTCAGAACAAAATTTAAGGAGGCATCCAAAATTAGTTACCAAGATTTACATCATTTAACACAGTGTTTTTTTAAAAAGCAAGCTAAAGGAAATAATTAATGAAAAAAATCAACATTTACAATAAATACAGAATCAGTATCACTGATTTTTCTTTTTTATTGTGAAAATACTATACAGAGAGGTTACAATTACATAGGTAAATAATGAGTACATTTCTTATCAAACATTGTAGCCTCCTCCTTTGTTTTCCCTTCCTATCCCTTCCCATTCTCCTCCCGCATCCCCATCTTCCCCCCCCCCCGCACCAAAGTTGTAAAGTTCATTTTCGACATAACGTCTTGTACTTCTCATTGTTGAAATGGATCCACCTCTATCCCTATTTAAACGATTTGTTTTTTCCCTTCCCCTCCACAAATTATACCGACATCAAATACTGTGAAAGCACAGGTTATACAGTGGGGGAGGGACATACAAAGCAACAGAGAAATCATCTTATAAATGTGTTAGAAACAATCGCATTAAAGAAAAAAAAAACATTTGAATATATATCTTAGGGGTCATTTCCCTAACATCGACTTATATGACCTTTTCTGCTTGACTCAGATATATTCTAGTTATTGCAAATAAGGGAAACTATAGGACATATGTTAATTTGAGCCTGGCTTACTTCACTTAATATCATTTTTTCAAGTTTTTCCATTTCCTAACAAATGGGGCAATGTCATTCTTTCTGATGGAGGCATAGAATTTCATTGTGTATATATACCACATTTTCATGATACATTCATCTACTGAGGGACATCTGGGTTGGTTCCATATCCTAGCTAAGGTAATTAAGGCTGCAATGAACATAGTCATGTTGGTAGCTTTAGTGTGGTCTTGTCTGTGAACATTTGGGTAAATGCCCAAAAGTGGGATTGCTGGGTTATAGGCGAGGTCCATGTGGAGTTTTTGAGGACACTCCATACTGCTTTCCAAAGTGGTTGAACAAGTTTACACTCCCACCAACAATGCATTAAGTTTCCCTTGTGTCCACATCCCGTCCAGCATCTCTTGTTACTAGAGTTCTTGATTATAGCCATTCTAATTGGGGTAAAGTGGTATCTCAATTTTACCCCAGTTGCAATACGGCTTACATGATGACTTTTCTGGTTATATGTTTAGTTAGGTCTTGATATTTGGTTGGGGAAGTTATGTTCTTTCATATATTTATTTGTCAGATCAAAGAGGAAATGAATTCCTTGCCAGAGTCAGCATTCTGCTACTTTGCCGAAGTTTCAAATAAGCTTGAGTAACTTGCATCTTTTTCGGGATCTAACTAAATAGTTGTGCAATTTTTTCAGTGCTAGAAAGATTTTGACCACCATTTATTAAACTAGAATTTTCCAGTAACTACTTCTCTCTTTTCATGAGATTTTTTTAATTCATTTATATCATGTGTTGAAGTTTTCCTTTAGATAACCCACATTCAGTCTTCTACAATGTGTAATTTGGATTAGTTTAAAATTATGTAGACTCATGTACACTGTTCAGATTGTGTGAGTTGCATATTTTTTCTTGTTAAAGCAGTAGGAATTAGTTTTCAATATGGATATTATTGGACCTATTCATAGCATTTCACAATTTTTAAAGTATGTCATGATTTCGTTATTTTATTCTTTTAAATATGTGCAGATCTCACTCCACATATAGTGACATTTGTTTTAAACAATTTTATCCATTTAAGGGATTTGCTATATTAGGTTCATCTAGATTAATTTAATTACAAATTAAAACAACCGTATTTCTGAGACACAGTTATCTTTATTGCTCTACTCCAAGTTAACATGTATTTGAGTTATTTGTGCTTTCCAAAAAAAAACTGACACAACAGGGTTTTGTTCCTGGGGGAGTTCTACTTTGTTGGTTCTTTTTCCAGTTGTGATGACTTCAACATATGTGTGCATTTTATTTCAATTGTTTTGTGTCTATATTTTGTTTTATATAACAGAAAGTACAAAAAGAATCAGTGATTGAGAACTTTTCCAAATAGAATTCTAAGAAAGAAACTTGAAGCTTTGTGACAACTGGGAATTGGCAGGTCATCAAAGAGGAAGGGTTAGCAGAATAACAGACACAATGTTTGACATGATTTTAATTTTTCCTCCTTTTGCCTCACTATTTCTAATAGTATTACTTCAAAATCTTTAGTGGAAAGAAAATAATTTTGTCTGTATGAACTCAGAATTTTTGGTTCAGTTGGGACACACTACACATTCATATGTCATTTTAACTTTAAAATCTTCTTTCCTTCGTTTAAAATCACAGATGTGAATTTATAATGCTAAAATAGCATCTACTAATTCATATGAAATGGGTCACTTCACATTATATGTAATATAGACTCTAACAATAATAGTGAGTAATATATTATGTAATAATTGACTTTGTGGAAAGTCAATTACATTGGATTTTTGTAAGATACTTAGTAATAATGAAACTTATATTTGATTCTATTAAAAAATTCACAGTTACATCTAAACTAATGCTGAAAAAGTAAGACTGTTTCTTGGAAAAAGCCAGAAGTATCAATAAGCTTGCTTTTTTAAAATTGTCTTGGATCTGGGCTTTGTTGACTCATGCCTATATTCCTAGCTACCCAAAAGTCTGAGATCTGAGGATAGTGGTTCAAAGCCTGTGCAGAAAAGTCTGTGAGACTCTTATCTCCAATATAACTCTTGAAAACTAGAAATGGCACTGTGGCTCAAGTGGTATAGTGGTATCCTTTAGCTGAAGAGCTGAGGGACAGTGCCAAGGCTCGGAGTTCAAGCCCCATGACCGACAAAAAATTGACATGTATTTTTACTTTATTATTTCATGATTTTTTATTGTAAAAATACATACAGAGGGTTGACAATTATATGATTACCGTAATGAGTACATTTCTTGTCAATCATCGTTGCCTCCTCCTTTGTTTCCCCTTCCCATCCATTCCCATCTCCCCCTCTGCACCCCCCCACTCCACGCCAAAGTTATAAGGATTGGTTATCAACATAACGTCTTGTACATGCCATTGTTGCAATGGGTCATCCTGTATCCCAATTGGTTTTTCCCTTCCCCTCCCCAAATTATACCAACGTCAAATATACTGAAAACATGGGTTATATCGTGGAGTAGGAACATTCAAAGCAACAGAGAAATCATCTTTTAAGTATGCTAGAAACCATAGCAAGAAAGAAAAACAATTTGAGTACTTACCATGGGGTTCATTTCGCCTAACATCAACGTATGTGACCGTTTCTGCTTGTCTCAGACATAAATTAGTTATTGCAAATAAGGGAAACTATGGGATCTAAATTTCTTTGTGCCTGGCTTACTTCATTTAATTTAATTTTTTCCAAGTCTTTCCATTTCCTAACAAATGTGGCAATTTCATTCTTTCTGATGGAGGCATAGAATTTCATTGTTTATATATACCATATTTTCTTGATCCATTCATCTACTGAGGGGCATCGGGGTTGGTTCCATATCTTAGCTATGGTAAATAATGCTGCAATGAACAGAGTTGTGCTGGTAGCTTTAGTATGTTCTTGTTTTTGATTGCTTGGGTAAATTCCCAAAACTGGGATTGCTGGGTCATCAAGGAGCTCTATGTGGAGTCTTTTGAGGAAACTCCATACTACTTTCCAAAGTGGTTGAACAAGTTTACAATCTCACGAACATCCCATCCAGCATCTGGTGTTATTAGAGTTCTTGATTATAGCCATTCTAACTGGAGTGATGTTATATTTCAGTGTTGTTTAGATTTGCATTTCTTTTATGGCTAGGGAGGTTGAGCATTTCTTCATGTGTCTATTGGCGATCCTACTTTCCTGTTTGGCGAAGATTCTCTGTAAGTCTTTAGCCCACTTATTTATTGGGCAGTATTTTCTTTGAGGATTTGTTGTTGGGGGATTTAATTTTTTGAGTTCCATGTATATTTTAGATATGAGACCCTTGTCCCTTTTATGGCTAGTGAAGATCTTCTCCTAATACGTGGGATTTGTATTGATCTTGTGAGCTTTGTCCTTTGCCATGCAGAAGCTCTGCAATTCATGCAATCCCATTTCTCCAACCTTTCTTTGATTTGTTGTGTTCATGGGTCTCTATTAAGAAAATTTAGTACTGTTCCAAGGATACCTAGAGTATCTCCTATTTTGTCCTGTAATGTTTTTAGTGTGTCTGCTTTGACTCCGAGGTATTTGATCCATTTGAAATTGATTCTGATGCAGGGTGATATATATAAGGATCTAGCTTTAGTTTTCTAGAAATGATTAACCAACTTTGCAAACATTATTTACTGAAGAGGCTGTCTTTCTTCCATTCTATTTTTTAGCTCCCTTCTCGACTATTAGGTGGCTATAGGTCTGTGTGTTCATTTTCTGGGTTTTCAATTCTATTCCATTGGTACTGAGGTCTGTTTTTGTGCAAGTGCCAAGCTGTTTTGATTACTATGGTTTTGTAGTACAGTTTGAAATTTGGTTTTGATATTCCTTCAGCACTGTTGTTTCTGTTGAGGATTGCTTTTGCTATTCGGGTTCCTTTATTGTTCCATATGGAATTTGGATTGCCTGTTCTATTTCCTTGAAGAATGAGGTTGGAATATGGAGAGGTATCACATTAATTGGTAGATAGCCTTGGGAAGTATTACCATTTTCATGATGTTGATCCTTCTAATCCAGGAGCATGGGTGTTTTTGCCACTTTCTAAGTTCTGTTTTGATTTCCTTTTTCAGGTTTTTAAGGTTTTCGTCAAAAAGGTCCTTCACTTCTTTGATTAAGTTAATTCCTAGGTATTTTATTTTTGTTGGGTATTATGAATGGAGTTGCTTTCCTAATTTCAGCCACGCTATTCTCATTGTTGGCATACAGAAAAGTCATTGATTTCTGAGAGTTAATTTTATACCCTGCTACTTTGCCAAAGTTTTGAATTAGCATGAGTAATTTCTGAGTGGTTCCGTGGGATTCTTTAAATGCAGGATCATGTCATCTCGAAGAGGGAGAATTTTAATTCATCTTTCCCTATTTGGATCCCATTTTTATTAGCAGCTTATTGCTGTAGATAGTCATTATAATACTAGATTGAAAAGAAGTGGACAGAGTGGACATCCTTGTCTCCTTCCTGAGTTAAGAGAAAATGGATTTAGTTTTTCATCATTAAGTATAATGCTGGCTGTAGGTTTGTCATATACAGCCTTTATTGTATTGAGGAATGTTCTCTGGATTCATAGTTTTTCCAGAGCCTTCTTTATAAACGGGTGTTGGATCTTGTCTAATGCTTTTTCTGCATCTATTGAGATAACCATGTGGTTCTTATCCTTGCTCTTGTTGATGTAGTGAGTTACATTAATTGATTTGCATATATTTAACCAGCTTTGCATCACTGAAGTAAATACTGATTGATCGTTGTGTATGATTTTTTGGATGAAATATTGAAGTCGATTGGACAAAATTTTGTTAAGGTGTTTTACATCAATGTTTATCAAAAATGGGTTTATAGTTCTCTTTCTTTGATGAGTCCCTGCCTGGCTTTGGGATGAAGATTATGATGGCTTCATAGAAAGAATTCTGTAGTGAACTTTCTCTGTCAATTTCATTGAAGAGTTTTTGGAGAATTGAGCTCTGCTTTGAAGGCCTTGTAGAATACCTATGTAAATCCATCTGGTCCTGGGCTTATCTTAGATGGGAAGTTTGTTATTGCTCTTTCTATTCTATGCTTGATATGGTCATGTTACTTGATTTATCTTATCTTGGTTGAGTTTCTGCAAGTCAATATTAGCTAGGAAAATGTCCATTTCTGCCAGGTTCTCAAACTTATTAGCATAATGGTTTGAGAAGTATTCCCTTATACTGTTCTGAATATTGGTTGTTTCTGTGGTGATGTTTCCATTCTCATCTTTGAGCTTATCTGGGTCTCTTGTCTTCTTTGTCTGGTAAGAATTGCTAAGGGTCTATCAATATTGTTAAATTTTTCGAAGAACCAATTATTTGTTTTGTTGATTCTTTATATGGTGTTTTTGGATTCTAATTCATTTCATTCTGATTTAATTTTAATTATTTCTTGGATTGGGGTTTATCTTGCTGCTCTTTTTTAAGGAGGTTCAGATGTCTTATTAAATTGTTGGTTTCAGATCTCTCTAATTTATTGATATAGGAACTCACAGCTATAAATTTGCTTCTCTGTACTGCCTATTCTGTGTCCCAGAGGAGCTGGTAATTTGTGTGTTCATTTTTGTTGAATATCATGAACATTTGTATTTCCTTTCTAATCTCTTCCATGATCCATTGGTGATTCAACAGTTTGTTGTTCAACCTATATGTGTACAGGACTTCATTTGTAGCTTTTGGTGTTGAGTTGTAATTTTATTTCCTTGAATGCAGTTTCTCGCGCTTTACTGTGGTCTTGTTGGTTTTCTATGTGTAGGACATCTTTAAGTATCTTTTGTACAGCTGGTTTGGTGGAGATATCTTGCTTCAATTTTTCTTTGCAATGGACTGTTTTTATTTGACCTTCGGTTATGAAGGAGGGTTTAGCTGGGATCAGTATTCTTGGCTGATACTTATTTATCTTTAGGGCATGGCATACATGATGCCAGGCTCTTGCTTTATTCATCTCTGCTGAGAAATCTGAGGTTATTCTAATTGTTTTTCCTTTAGAGGCGATTGATCTGTTCTCCTTGACAGCTTTAAGGATCCTTTCCTTGGTCTGAATTGATCCTGTGCAGATTACAATGTGACGGTGGGATGTTCTGTTCTGGGCTGGTCTATAGGGGGTTCTAATATCTTATTGTATCTGAATAGGCCTTTCTTTGCCTTTTTGGGAAGTTCTCTGCTAGGATTCTGTTAAGTAAATTTCCTAGACCATTAACTTCTGTCTCTAGGTGATCCTTTATACCCAGTATCCTTACATTTGCCTTCTGATGGTGTCTTCCAAATATTGAAAAGATCATATTTCTAGGATTTGTCTTGGATAATTGTATGTTCTTTCTCTACAATATCCAGGCTGTCTTCAATCCCCGAGATTCGATCTTCTGCATGGTCTAACTTACTGTCAAGTCTTTCTACTTTGTTTTTTATTTCTCTTCCTTCTAATTGGTCAGCTTTGATGGCTCCAAATTCTTTGTTGGAGACTTGTTTTACATATTGTTTCAACTTTAATTCCTTAGTTTGGTGTTCAGTGTTTATTCTCAAATCACTTAGTTGATTGGTGATGATTTCCTTGGACTCCAATTCCTTCTGTTGGGCTCCATTCATCATTCCTTTTGTGGTCTCTCTGAACTGTTTCAGCTGTCTGTTTATAGATTCCATGAATGCATGTATTGATCTTCATCTATTCTCATCCCACTCTCTCAATTCCTGTATTTTACTTTGATAAGTTTCCTCACATTTACACAATTCCTATAATTCTCCATAATTGTTTTCAGACTTCTAATGTTATCCCTGTATTTCTCTTTGACTGTTCTCAGCCTGCTTATGCAATTCCTGTTTTAATCTTTAAGTAGCTTCCTAAAGCTCACAAGATTCTGTATTAATTTTTGTTTGCCTCCTCTCGCTCCCTATCATACTCACATTGAGTCCTTAGCAAGTTTTCAATCATTTCATTCACCATGTTTACCAGCAGTTTTTGTAGAACTTTTGATAACTCTCCTCTGGATTATTCATTAACTATTCTGTCACCTGGTTATCATGAATGGGAGTTCAGACACGTGGACTTGCCATTTTTCTTGTGTTCTTCCAGCTTATTCTGCCAATTTGGTATGAAAATAACACTAATTTTGTGCTAAAATACTATTTTAAGGCAAGCATCAACGAGAGTCCTGTAGTCGCACAATCAAAATGGCTTCAAATTCAATATAGTTCAACAGATACAATCTATTCAATATCAAACAACCATGGATTAATAAGTTACAAACAGCAAAGAAGGATTTGGCAAACCAGAAATTATTAGCTTTAGGTAGAAATGTGGGGAAAAATAGGACTAGATGGATGTGGACAGATTAAAGGAGAGTAAAGATAACCAAGTCCTAATCTCTGAGAGGGAAATGGATTGGGCAGAATGATTGGAGAAATATTTTAAAGAAAAAATGGAAAAACTAAAATTTAAATTTAAGAAGTAAAACACTTACAATTTATGTAAGTTTCAAGAAATGATATTGAGAGAAGAAAAGAATAGGATGAGAAGAAGGGAGGACAGCAAGTTGATATGAAAAACTAAAAAATAAAAAATAATAAATTGGTTGCTAGAAAATTATGTAGGTATAAAGAGATAAGACTGCTCATAAAGAATTTAAGCCTAAGAGGTTGTGAATTGAGTAATAAATTTCTGGATTAATTACGTATGAAATGGGGAATAAGGTATAATAATTGACAACCGGTATATATCTGGGGATGAGCTGAACAGCAATTAAGGCATGCAAAAAAGAAAGAGAAAATATGAAAACAATAAAAAGACCAAAAGTTCAAAAGATATTAAACACACACACGCACATACACCAAAAATAAAAATTATGAGAAAAAAATATTCACAGAAAACACTTTAAAAAATTAAAATTAAAAAAAATCATAAAAGAGTTCTTTGTTTTTTTGAGTTTTTTTGGGGGGCGGGGAATGGAAAAAACCTGTATCGCCCCTGTGTCCATACCAGTCTCTTGGTCGAGTCTCTGGTCTGTTTGTGGTGTTTGGTTTTCCTATGGCTTGATTGGTTTCTTAAGTCAGTTTGTTTGGGCAGGCAGAAAATGCTCTTTGTTAGGCAGGATGTCGTGATCCTCCTCCCAGGTTAGTTCAATGGGAGTGAGATCTGCTTTGAATATTCCAAAAGAGGGAAGTGGGAAATTCCTCTAGTTTGGAGATGCTGTGATGAGTCTAGGTTCTGGGTAGGGTTGAGACCTTTCATCAAACAGTAGCTTTTCTCTGAGGGGCTAGCTCTTGAGACACAGAGTCCAGCTTTGAGCCATTCTCAGAATTTATGTTTACTGAATTTCAATTGTTTGTCTAGGCTTCTGGCTCTGTTTACAGGGTGAAGAAAGTCGCTTCTCTGAGGGCAGAGCTCTCTCTGCCTGGGCGGGGTGACTTTCCCCTGGGTGGAACTGAGCCTGGCAGGTCACTTCTAATTCCTGTGATTTGCAAAATGACTCTTGTTTTCTTCCAAGGCCTGAATTGGAGCGAGCTGCTCAGCAAGGCCTTTGTCAGTATCCATGATGGACATCTCCAGTGGTGGTAGGGGAGGGGGCTGGCATTCCCACCTCTGCTCCCTGAGAGGGAGTGAGGATTTCAGGGTTCTACTCATGTCAGAATCTTGGTTCCTGGGCCCTCTCTGGTCTGCAATCTGAAGCATGAAGGTATCTGCTCCTTCTCAGTCCTTAGTGGTATTGAGTAGAATCCACTCCTCCGCTGTGTCTGGCACCTTTGTCCTGGGATCTCTCTGTTATAGGGATGATGGCTATGGCCGCCAGTGCTGCCACTGCAGCCACTCCAGGCACGGCTACTAGCAAGTGCTCAGATCTGTCTCCTTGCCTGGATTTTCCCTCTCTGGCCACACTCTCTGTACTGTGATGGCACATTTGGTGTGATTCTCTACCTAGGCCTGTTCACTGGAACACTAAAACTGCTTTCTATGAGAGAGATTGTTTAGCCTCCAGCTTCTCCTCCATCTTCCTCA
Organism: Dipodomys merriami; assembly: GCF_024711535.1. NCBI lineage: Eukaryota > Metazoa > Chordata > Mammalia > Rodentia > Heteromyidae > Dipodomys > Dipodomys merriami. The sequence goes on along the minus strand of NW_027202777.1, from coordinate 95,659 downwards.
GAACTCCCTTAACACTTTATTATGACTTGATATTGTGACATCATATTGACATTGTGGTATTACTCTACCATTCTGTTTTCACAAACCTTTTATGACATCACATGTTAGAAAATTCATGGGTTTTAGGACCTCTAGCTCCTTCCTGGAATTCTTATCCTCATTGTAATCTAGTAGCAATTGAAATCAGACATGTGATTGTAATATTACAAACTCATAATGACATCACTATTCCATGGGTGACCTCATGACCACGGTAATATCAAAAATCTATTGCATCATCACATTGCCATTGTGACATCACCATCACATTGTGACGTTTTAATCAGTTATGACCTTTTAGCACCTTTGAAACAGCATATGGCATTTGTGACAAAAAAGTTCAGTTGTTTATCCATATAATCATTGTGGTCTAACAATTGAGATCAGTTATACCATTGTAATATTACAAACCCTTCGAGGCAGAAAAACCAGTGTGACATCATTAACTGGTCCTCTCCTCATAACTTGGACATTATGCCCTATTGATACATTTTTGATCTCATAATCTGTTTTTTTTTTACTTATTTCAGGTATGACATGTGATATTAGAAATGCACTCTGATATCATGAAAATTATGTCATCACTCTGTCAGATATCATGAACATCATGTCACATTGTGACATTACATAATTGTTGGGAGTTCATAACGTTTAGGCCAATGCATGACTTCGTAGATCTCACAATCCCATTGTGAATTTATATTCTCATTTGGAGTTAAGGAAAATTAAAGCCTAGCATGCCATTTTGACATCATCAATCCATTGTAACATCATAAACCTATTGTGACCTCATCACCATTATGGCATCAACTAATTATGACATCAAAATTTTATTATGACTTTATATTGTGACATCATATTGCCATTGTGATATCACTGTCCCATTGGATTTTGCAAACCTATTATGCCCACATAACATTTTACGAAATTCGTGCCCTTTCACACTATTAACTTGTAAACTCGTATACTTATGTTACATAAAGTACAAGACAATCTAGTGAGGCACATTGAGGATAACTTTATTTACGCTAGCAATGGGCCTGCATTTACCTTGTCCTGGACTGTACACTCAGTGACAAGCCAGCCCCAACCACCAAATCTCAGACCTCCAATGGGCAGCCCTGCACATAGTTAATTAGTCTGCAATCGACCAACCCACCCAAATTATCATCTCTGAAACTCCATACTTCAATAGGTAAGGCTTTTTTCGTTTTTTTCTTACTCCTTCCTTTTTTATAGACATATCCTTCATTTCCCTTTTTCCCTTCCATCATTTCCTTCTTCTCTTTAGGCCTCTCCACTATCCACAGGCCTACAATTCTCTGGCCTGGTGGCCAATTGGCATCCTTCCCCTCCTGCACTCGCTCAACTTCCTCTTCTCCTAAGTCTTTCCCCTCCTGCTATCTCACCACTTCCTTCCTTCCATGTCTTCACTTGATTTTCTCCAATTCCATTGCTCTGACCATGCAGCCTATATATAGGTTGAAGCCCTCTATCACTCCAGTGGGTCTCCTGCCTAACAGTTTTCAACCATCACTTCATGAACTGCGCATTCCTCAATAACTTCTTCACAGCTCATTTGAGGATGACATACTACCCCCTCCAGCATCATACCCTGTCCCGTTTGGTGGCATGACTCATGCACTCCTGTGGGCCAGGACATGGGGCCACATTGATTAGTGGGTCATGCTGATTATTAGGGCTTTGCTGCTTTATACATCCCCCACTGGTTTTCATGTCCAATCAAATCCTTGATTCCTTCCTACCAAGTGCTAAAAATTCCCATATCTCCACTCAATGAACAGGCTTAAAATGTAAATTTAATTGTAAACAAGTAAATTATAGAAACACACTAGTTATTACTAATTAATACTTAGTAAGTCTTATCCTTAAGGGATCCTTTGAGTGTCTGCACAGTCCATCTTGTAGGCTTCTCTATATATGGGTCGGCTGCCTATTTCACTAGAGACTGATGGATCTAATGCTGTTTTCGTACTAATATAATAAGCAACAGTGAAGTTAGCATGACTAAGTAAGGTCTTTGCTATTTCGGTTTCAATTCAGGAGCATGATGCATTTTACCCTCACCAGCTGTCCAGATAAGGAAGAGTGGGAGGAGTTCCTTTTTTCTCTTTTTTAACTCAATTTCTTAATTTATTTCATTTACTTGAGGTCTAGCTTTTGAATTTAATGCTGAAGTGATATTTGCTATAGAATAAACTGCATTACTCTCCCCAAAGAAATTTTCCTTCCAAGTGGATTTAATTTCTTATTGTATATTTGAACTTTTTTATCGTCATCCTAATAGTTATTTATTTTTAAACGCTTTTTATTATTATCTTTAAGTAGTTGTACAAAGAAGTTTCCATTCTACAAAACAGTATATGAATACAAGGTGTCTGACAACATTGTCACTCATCCCTCATAAACTGTAGGGAGCCGAGGCGAGACTCCGCCCACTCCCTTGCAGTTTTGAGGATCACCACTCCAGACGATGCTTGGCGGGACGCCTGGGCTGTGCGCGTGCGCGAGCCCGGTAGTGTCCCCAGCCAATCCCATGACACCTGGTGACGATAAAAGGCAGGCGACCAACAATAGAAAAGACCCGTGTTCGTATTCCCTATATAAGCAGCTGTGTTTCGGGTGCACGCTCTCTCGCGCCCAAGCTCTCCTACAACTAAAAGGCTCTCCAATAAAGCGTGATCTGAGAAGACTCCTGGTGTGGTGGTCGTTTTTCCTCGCTGGTCGAGTAGACGGTCACTACAACTGGTGCCGAAACCCGGGAACGAACCTGGGACGGGACCCGCGCGAGAGGCCGAATTGGAGCCAGAACTCAACACGCGGAGAGGAGACGTCGGTAAATATCCCCCAGTATGCTGTTCACTGTAGATTTAGATATTTATTGGTTGCTTGCATTGCTTCTTCCTTTGTGGCTTGTCTTTTTGATGGTGCGCACTTGCCTCGAGGAGGGAGGGTTTGATTTAATCCAGGAAGGACGCAAAGTACTAATGCAGCATCAGGATAGCCTATCAGAGTCAGCATACAGTAAGGGGGAGGAAAATAGGCCTAAAAGAAAAAGGGAAAAAAGACAAAAGGATCCTAAAGAATTAAAGCAAGAGGGGCTGCAGCCCTCACAAAAGGAGAAGGGTTTTAGGGAGGGGGTGTCAAGGAGACCTCCGTGCCCTTCTTTAAAAGCAAACCAGTTCTCAGCCCTACATGTGGAAGGGCGGGACCAAGAATATAGTAATCTTGTGAGTGACTCAGAGGAAGAAATGTTAGAGGAGGAGGGAGAACAGCTCGATCCAGCTGATAGTGAAGAGTTAGAAGAGGCTGCGGCGGAGCACGTGGCAGACAGATATGGAGGGTGGCGCCCCCTAGGGGTGGGAGTACCGCAGCAGCCAGGGAGAGGAAACGGAGCTGCCCCTCACCCATCGGCCCCCCCGCCATGCCCGCTGGCAGGGAAGAGTCACTTTATAAAAGGCAGCACCTGGTCGCCGTTAGCGGCCGCTTTTCCAGTTTTTGAAAATCCCATTACTAATGAAAGAAATTTTGAGCCGGTTTCCTACTCCCAGTTAAAAGATTTAGTTGAGGCAGTCAGGACTTATGGAGTGACGGCCAATTATACCACTGCCTTGCTTCAAAGGCTAACTATTAATGCTATGATTCTGTGGGAGCAAAAACTGTTCAATATTTTCCTGAATTAGTGGCTAAACAGGCAATTTTGATCTGAAAAATAAAAATAAAAATAAAAAAATAAAACAAAAAAAAATAAAAATAAAAAAAGAGGCAATTTTGGGTATGAAGTATTGTTTAATGCACTTTGCAGAAATTCCAGATAAATTAATTATTCCATACACCCGTGAGCAAGTTGAAATTTTAGCAGCCACAATGGATATATGGGCAATTCTTGTTTGCTCATTTCCAAATGTAATTGATAATCATTATCCTAAGCATCCGCTGCTTGCCATAGTTAACAAAAATTTAGTGTATTTTCCTGTTGTCACTTCAAAGGAGCCCTTGGTTGATGCTCTGACCATCTTTACGGATGGATCAAAATCTGGACAAGGTGCCTTTTTTGTTCAAGGACACAAATAGCCGGTAGTTTTTAATTTTCAGCCGAATGTCCCACAGGCTGTTGAATGTTTAATTGTGCTTGAAGTTTTTAAAAGATTTGATCAACCTTTTAATTTATTTTCTGATTCATTATATGTTGTAAATGCCGTTGCTTCTCTTGAAGTTGCTGCTTCAATTAAGCAGGCCAGTACAATTTCTAATGTTTTGTTACAGATTCAATCCCTTATCTTAAATAGAAAACATCCTTTTTATATTGGACATATTCGTGCCCACTCTATGTTGCCGGGCCCGATGGCAAAGTGTAATGATTTGGTGGACCAGGCAACTCGGGCTGTGGCTCTGGTCGCTGCTGATCCTGTAGAATTGGCAAAAGACTTTCATAGATTGTATCATGTACCTGCTAATACCCTTAGGAAAAGATATAATTTGTCCAGGCATGTGGCAAGAGATATTGTTAAAGCCTGTAAATCTTGTGTCACCTTTCTTCATCCTCCCCATGTGGGGGTAAACCCCAGGGGGTTGAGACCAAATGCCCTATGGCAAATGGATGTTACTCATCTGACGGAATTTGGTAAGTTGAAATATTTACATGTGTCTGTGGACACCTTTTCCGGTGTCATTCATGCCACACCTTTGGCAGGAGAAAAGGTGTCTCACGTCAGAATACACTGCTTAGAAGCTTGGGCAGCTTGGGGAAAGCCCCTTAGACTCAAGACTGATAATGGCCCTGCTTATACTTCCCATGGTTTTCGCGCCTTTTGCGCACAAATGCAGGTTGCCCACACCACCGGATTGCCCTACAATCCTCAAGGACAAGGTATAGTGGAAAGAGCTAATAGAAGCATAAAAGAAATGCTTCAAAAACAAAAAGGGGGAGTTGCTGAGTCCGCGTCCCCCAGGGAAAGACTTTCTCTTGCGCTCTTTACCCTTAATTTTTTAATTCTAAATGACAACGATCAGTCTGCCGCAGATCGGCATATGACAAGAGACTCCATGGATACTAAAGACATGGTTATGTGGAAGGATGTTATTAATAATAAATGGTATGGACCGGATCCGGTAATAACGAGATCCAGGGGAGCTGTTTGTGTTTTTCCACAGAGTCAAGAAGTACCTCACTGGGTGCCAACGAGACTGACCAGGCCAGTGGAGACTGCAGCAGAACCCGCTCTTGAAGATGCAGCTGATCTTCCTGCTGTTAGCAACAGTGCTAATAGCAATCCCTGTGATAGCTAAACCAATGATGCTGTGGGCTGTTACAATTTACTGACTGGATTGCCTCTGTGGTGTCCTTTTCCAAAGAGCGGGTGGGAGTCGGAATGTTTTTAGCCTGCTGCTTGGGAGGATGCGTGGTCTGCCTATGGTTGGTCTGTCGCCTTCGAGCCCAAACCAGAAGGGACAAGGTTGTTATTTTGCAAGCATTAGCCGCTTTGGAGAGTGGATCCTCACCCCAGATCTGGCTGTCGGCCCTAAGAGGCAGTTAAGCCTTACCATTCTGCATAGCCTTAGCACCCCGAGGGATCAGGGGATCCCATTGCACCGGGACAGGTATGCAATTTGCAATTTGGGACAGGGTGCAAGGCAAGTGCACTGCACTTGAGGGTACCATCTCCTCAAGAAGAGCATGCTGGGTAGCAAGTGGGTTGATGCCCAAGATCCCACCTCTGCAAAAAAGGCATCGGACGGGCCTGGTCATCACTGGGGAAGGCGCCCCTCAGGCGAAGGCCAGTGCAAGGTCCTCTCATTAATGTCTTAGACAGAGGCCCAACCTCTACTCTTACCTGCTGCCATAAAACAAAGAAGGGGGAACTGTAGGGAGCCGAGGCGAGACTCCGCCCACTCCCTTGCAGTTTTGAGGATCACCACTCCAGACGGTGCTTGGCGGGACGCCTGGGCTGTGCGCGTGCGCGAGCCCGGTAGTGTCCCCAGCCAATCCCATGACACCTGGTGACGGTAAAAGGCAGGCGACCAACAATAGAAAAGACCCGTGTTCGAATTCCCTATATAAGCGGCTGTGTTTCGGGTGCATGCTCTCTCGCGCCCAAGCTCTCCTACAACTAAAAGGCTCTCCAATAAAGCGTGATCTGAGAAGACTCCTGGTGTGGTGGTCGTTTTTCCTCGCTGGTCGAGTAGACGGTCACTACAATAAACCTTTCCTTCTCACACATTTTGTAAAAATTGAGATAGGGATTACATATATTTCAGAGTTCTGTGGAATTGTGATACTTAGTTAAAGCCACAAACACATTTTAACCTTGACAAGGCAAATTATTGTTATCATGGTCTAAAGTTTGTTAATTCTATGAACTTTGACAATTGAAATTATTTTTCCCACCTCAGTTGATGTTTACATTTTTTTTTGCTTTTGCTTAGTGTAGGCTATTCCCTCTTTACCTCTTTCCCAATCATCCCTCCCTTCCCATCACTGTGTTTGGGTTGCTTAGTTATTTTTCTTCTATGTCCAGTGCAGCTGATGGGCCACTTTGTTGTATGTTGTTCCATTTTCCACTTATTGTGTTCCTCCTCCTGGCTTCTCTCCATTGCGTGCATATTAATACTATGTACATGGTCAAGAACATGGAATCATTAATGGTGATACAACAAAATGAGTGGCTGTCCTTTGTTTCTCAAGTCCTGTTTACTTTGTCATACCTTCTTGCATTTTGGCTTTAGAATCCACATATCAGGTAGACCCTGTGCCGTTTGTTTTGTTATTCTTGGCTTACCTCACTCAAATAATTTGGTCTAGTTCCATTCATTTCCCTGAAAATGCCATTATTTTGTCCTTCCTAAAGGCTACATAGTATTCCATTTTATATAGGTATCACAATTTTTGGATCCACTTATCAGTAGTGGCTCATCTGGGTTGTTTGAATATCTTGGCTACTGTGAACAGTGCTGCAATAATCATTGACATGTGTGTCTTTTTATACTGGTTCCTGTTGTTCAGAGTAGGTGCCTGCAAGTGATATGGCCAGTTCATAGGAGAGGTCAATATGTAGCTTTCTGAGGTACCTACAGAATGCTTTACAAAGTGGTTATATTAATATACATTACCGCCAGCAATGCAGTAATGTTTCTCTTTCTTTGATTCCCTTCCAGCATTTGTCATTGGCTGAAATTAGGATGTGGGCCATTCTGAATGGAGTAAAGTGTTATCTAAGAGTTGTTTTTATTTGCATTTCCTTTACAGCCAGGGATTATGAACATTTCCTCACGTGTTTCTGTGCTGTTTTTTTATCTCTTCTTCTGAGAAGTCTCTCTTTAGCTCTCTTGACCATTTCAAGATTGGTGTGTTAGCACAGGATCAACTCAGAACAAGAAAAGATCCTTAAAGCTGTCAGGGAGAAAAGGGTAATCACCTATAAAGGGAAAACAATTAGAATCACCTCAGATTTCTCAGCAGAGACAATCAAAGCAAGAAGAGCCTGGAATGATGTATGCCATGCCCTAAAAACAAACAACTATCAACCAAGAATACTGTACCCAGCTAAACTCTCCTTCATAACTGAAAGCCAAATAAAAGCCTTCCACAGCAAAGAAAAATTGAAACAATACATCTGCACCAAACCAGCCCTACAAAAGATTCTTAAAGATGTCCTACACATAGAAAACCAACAAAACCACAATAAAGGCCAACAAACTGCACCCAAACTGAGAATCCAAGAACCATAGGAAGAACCCAGTTTTCGCAGCCCCCAAGAAGGTAGATAACATGGCAGGAACTCCCAAATACCTCTCAATCCTATCTCTTAACGTGAACGGACTGAACTCTCCAATTAAGCGACTTAGACTGTCTAGTTGGATTAAAAAACAAGACCCTTCTATCTGCTGCCTGCAGGAGTCACATCTTGCCCATAAAAACAAAAACATTTTCAATGTTAAAGGCTGGAACAAAATCTACCAAGCAAACGGCCCTCATAAACAGGCGGGAGTTGCAATCCTAATATCAGATAAAATAGACTTCAAATTAAAAATCGTGAGAAGAGATAAAGAAGGTCGCTACATACTAATTAAAGGATCATTCCTTCAGGAGGATATTACAATTCTAAATATCTATTCGCCAAAAATTGGAGCACCCAAATTTATCAAAGAAAGACTACTTTCCATCAAATCCCATATAGATCCAAAGACATTAATTGTTGGGGATTTTAACACACCACTCTCCCCACTAGACAGATCAACTCGGCAAAAACTCAACAGAGAAACCGCAGATCTAAACAGCTGCATAGATCAACTAGACTTAACTGACATCTACCGAACATTTCAACCAGCAGCATCAGAAAACACGTTTTTCTCAACAGCACATGGAACATTTTCTAAAATGGACCACATTCTAGGCCACAAAGCAAACTTGTCTAAATTCAGAAACATTGAAGGTATACCCTGCATTCTCTCTGACCACAAGGGAATAAAATTAGAACTCAACACCAAAAGCCACCAAAGAAAGTCCGGTATCACATGGAGGCTAAACTACACACTGCTGAATCAAGAGTGGGTCATGGAAGAGATTAGAAAGGAAATTCAAATGTTCATGCTATTAAACAAAAATGAACATACAAATTACCAGCTCCTCTGGGACTGCAAAAGCAGTACTGAGAAGCAAGTTTATAGCTCTGAGCTCCTACATCAACAAATTGGAGAGATCTGAAACTAGCAATTTAATGACACATCTAAACCTCCTTGAAAAAGAGCAGCAAGATAAACCACAATCCAGTAGACAGAAAGAAATAATCAAAATTAAATCAGAATTAAATGAATTAGAATCCAAAAAACTATAGAAAGAATCAACAAAACAAAGAGTTGGTTCTTTGAAAAACTTAACAAAATTGACAGACCCTTAGCAAATCTTATCAGAAAAAGAAGAGAACACACCCAAATTAATAAACTCCGAGATGAGAATGGAAACATCAACACGGAAACAACCAAGATTCAGAACATTATAAGGGAATACTTCTCAAAACTTTATGCTAATAAGTTCGACAACTTGACAGAAATGGACCTCTTCCTAGCAAATATTGACATGCCAAAACTAAACCAAGATGAGTTAAACTATCTTAACAGGCCCATATCAAGCATTGAAATAGAAACAGCAATAAGAGACCTCCCAGCGAAGAAAAGTCCAGGACCAGATGGTTTTAGAGCGGAATTTTACAAGGCCTTCAAAGCAGAGCTCACACCAATACTCCTCCAACTCTTCAATGAAATTGAACGAGAAAGCTCACTACCGAACACATTCTATGAAGCCATCATAACCATCATCCCAAAACCAGGCAGGGACTCATCAAAGAAAGAGAACTATAGACCCATTTCTTTGATGAACATTGATGCAAAACTTCTCAACAAAATTTTGGCCAATCCATTTCAACAATTCATCCAAAAAATCATAAACCACGATCAAACAGGATTCATTTCAGGGATGAAAAGCTTGTTCAATATACGCAAATCAATTAATATTATTCATCACATCAATAGGAGCAAGAACAAGAACGAAATGGTTATCTCAATAGACGCAGAAAAAGCATTCGACAAGATCCAACACCCCTTTATGATGAAGGTTTTGGAAAAATTAGGAATCCATGGAACATTCCTCAATACAATAAAGGCTGTATATGACAAACCTACAGTCAGCATTATACTCAATGGTGAAAAACTAAAGCCATTTCCTCTTAACTCAGGAACAAGACAAGGATGACCACTCTCTCCACTTCTCTTCAATCTAGTATTAGAATGCCTAGCTACAGCAATAAGACAAGATGCAGACATAAAGGGGATCCAAATAGGGAAAGAAGAAATAAAACTCTCCCATTTTGCAGATGACATGATCTTGTATTTAAAGAATCCCATAGACTCCACGCCCAAATTACTCAAGCTGATTCAAAACTTTGGCAAATTAGCAGGTTATAAAATAAACCCCCAAAAATCAATGGCTTTTCTGTATGACAACAATGAGAAAAGTGTGGCTGAAATTAGGAAAGCAACTCCATTTGTAATAGCCCCACAAAAAATAAAATACCTAGGAATTAACTTAACTAAAGAAGTGAAGGACCTCTATGATGAAAACTTTAAAATCTTGAAAAAGGAAATCAACACAGAACTCAAAAAATGGCAAAACCTCCCATGCTCCTGGTTTTGCAAGATTAACATCGTAACAATGGCAATACTTCCCAAAGCTATCTACAAATTCAACGCAATACCTATCAAAATTCCACCCTCATTCTTCAAGGAAATAGAAGATGTAATCCAAAAATTCATATGGAACAATAAAAGACCCCAAATAGCAAAAACACTTCTCAACGGAAAGAACACTGCTGGAGGAATATCATTACCAAATTTCAAACTCTACTATAAAGCCATAGTAATCAAAACAGCTTGGAATTGGCATAAGAACAGACCTCAGGACCAATGGAATAGAATTGAAAACCCAGAAATGAACCTACAGACCTATAGCCATCTAATCTTCAATAAGGATACTAAAACAATAGAATGGAAGAAAGACAGCCTCTTCAGTAAATGGTGCTGGCAAAATCGGTTAACTACATGTAGAAAACTAAAGCTAGATCCTTATATATCACCCTGCACAAGAATCAACTCCAAATGGATCAAAGAACTTGAACTCAAAGCAGACACTCTGAATACATTACAGGATGGAATAGGAGAAACCCTAGGTCTCCTTGGCTCAGGCCGAAATTTCTGAATAGAGACCCGGAAACACAACAAATCAAAGAAAGGTTGGACAAATGGGATTGCATAAGGTTGCAGAGCTTCTGCAGGGCAAATGACATAGCTAGCAAGATCAATAGAAAGCCCACCGATTGGGAGAAGATCTTTACTAGCCATACAACGGACAAGGGTCTCATATCTAAAATATACTTGGAACTCAAGGGGGGGAGGGGGGTATGATTGGGTGGGGGGGAGGAGGGAGGCTGGGAAGGGAGGTGAAGGGTAAACAAAGGAGGAGGCTGCAATGCTTGGTAAGAAATGTATGCATTATCCTGCCAATGTAATTGTAACCCCTCTGTACAGTATGTTCTCAAATAAAATAAAATTAAAAAAAAATTAAACCACCCAACAACAAATCCTCAAAGAAATAACTGCCCAATAAATAAGTGGGCGAAAGGCTTAAAGAGAAGCTTCTCTGAAGAAGAAAGAAGGATGGCCAATAGACACATGAAGAAATGTTCAACATCCCTAGCCATAAAAGAAATGCAAATCAAAACAACATTGAGATATCACCTCACTCCAGTTAGAACAGCAAAAATCAAGAACTCTAACAACAACAGATGCTGGAGGGGATGTGGAGAGAAAGGAACCTTACTTCATTGTTGGTGGGAATGTAAACTTGTTCAACCACTTTGGAAAGAAGTATGGAGGTTCCTCAAAAGACTTCACATAGATCTCCCCTATGATCCAGCAATCGCACTTTTGGGCATTTACCCAAATGTTTACAAACAAGACCACACTAAAGCTACCAGCACAACTATGTTTATTGCAGCATTATTTACCATAGCTAAGATATGGAACCAACCCAGAAGCCCCTCAGTAGATGAATGGATCAAGAAAATGTGGTATATATACACAATGGAATTCTATGCCTCCATCCGAAAGAATGACATTTCCCCATTTGTTAGGAAATGGAAAAAATTATATTGAGTGAAGTAAGCCAGGCCCAAAGAAACATAGGTCCCATGGTTTCCCTTATTTGCAATATCTAGTATAGGTATGAGTCAAGCGGAAAAGGTCAGATAATGTGATGTTAGGAAAACGAACCCTTAAATATGTATTTTAATGTTTTCGTTTCTTTCATGCATGTTTTTCTAACGCATTTATAAGATTATTTCTTTGTTGCTTTGTATGTCCCTCCCCCACAGTGTAACCTCCGCTTTCACTTTATTTGATGTCAGTATAACATATGGAGGAGGTGGGGACAAACAAGTCGTTTAAGGATTCAGGTGGACCTGTTGCAACAAGGAGAATTACAAAATGTCATGTCAAATCAAGCTTTACAATGTCGGTTTTGGGGGTGAGGGGGGTATGATTGTGTGGGGGAGAGGGGGGAGTCTGGCAAGCGAGGTGAAGGGTAAACAAAGGAGGAGGCTGCAATGCTTGGTAAGAAATGTATGCATTATCCTGCCCATGTAATTGTAACCCCTCTGTACAGTATGTTCTCAAATAAAATAAAATTAAATTAAAAAAAGATTGGTGTGTTAGATTTGTGAAGAGTTAGTTTCTTGAGTTCACAATATATAATGGCTATTAGACCCTAGTCTAATATATTGCTGGTTAATATTTTTCCCAATTATTTGACTTTCTTTCTAGTTTGGTTGCTATTTTTATTTGTGCAGAACCTTTTTATTTTAAGGTAGTCATATTGAGTCATTCTCAAATTTGTTGTGACCCTGGGCATCTCTTCTGGAAGTTCCTGTCTATGCCTAAATTTAAAGTGTCTCTCATACTCAGTCCTGCAGTACTTTCAGAGTTTCAGGCTTGATGTTAAGGTCTGTAATCTATTTTGAGTTGATGTGAGTGCACTGTGATAGGCTAGGATCCACTTTCAGTTTTCTGCATGTGGCCAGTTTTCCCAACACCAGTAGTTGAAGAGGTGGTGCTTCTTTCACTGTATATCTTTGGCTCCTCTCTCAAATATCAACTGACTGTCCATATGCTGCTATATTTCTGGGTCCTATAACCTGTCTCATTTATTTTTGGGTTTCTTTGTGTGCCAGTACCAAGCTGTCTTTTTTTTTAATTTTATTTTATTTTATTTGTGAACATATTGTACAGAGGAGTTACAATTACGTGGACAGGATAATGCGTACATTTCTTACCAAGCATTGCAGCCTCCTCCTTTGTTTACCCATCTTTTTTATTATGGCTCAAATAATATAGCTTGAAGTCCTGTTTCATGATCCCTCCTGCATTCTTTCTTTTGCCTAAAATTGTTTTGGCTATGCTAGGTCTTTTGTTGTTCCATATGAATTTTTTGAATATTTTCTCTATTTCAGAAAAGTAGGTCACTGGAATTTTAATGGAAATAGCATTGAATGTGTTTATTAATTGGCAGTATGGCCATTTTCACCATATTAATTCTGCCTATCCATGAATATGGGAAATCTTTCAATTTCCTGGTATCCTTTATTGTCAACGTCTATTGCCTTGGGGTCCCTAGGTAAGGGTCACAAAATCACCAGGTCACAGAGGATGCAGAGCGCATACAACAATTGCAACTGCATGCTGTGCTTTATTGTTAGTGAGTATTTAAAGACAAGGAAGCATGATCTTGGCCAAGATTTGGTCAGAAGACATTCACACAAAAATTTTAACAGATACATTTTTACTTGACCTATGAGACAATGTCTTGGTATATAATTATATAAACTATTTTAGAGCAAGATCAAACCACTTCTCCAATCTCAGGAAAATGCTTGACCAACTGTTCATCTATGCTTAAGCAAGCAGAAGAGCTACTTCCTCGGCTCCCAGGAGTCTGTGACATGTGTTTTGAGATAGGGAGAGAGAACATTTTCCCTCTCTAGCCCAGCATGCCAAGAGCTTTCCTAATCCCAAACACAGTCCTCAGATAATCCTGAGGCTGGAGCCTGTATCATTCTGCCCCCTCAACATAGACCCTGAGTCTTCACAATTTCCTTCTTTTTTCTTTTGTTTTAAAAGTAAAGCTTTCCACTAGGAAAAAAGCTTTCCACAAGGAAAAAAGCTTTCCACAAGCTTGCATTGGTTTCATAAAAATCAAATATAACCACACAAGTTCAAACAGAATAATAACAATCATAATTCCCAAACCACTAGCTTTATGTGAAATGCTTTGTAGTATTCTTTTCAGATCTAACCCTTCCAACTGTTTAATAAATGTATCAGCAATATTAGAAGCACCATCATTTGCAAATTGTTTATCAAAAATATCATGTACATTAAATTGCAATTGAGCAATCAATTGAGCAGCAGTAGAATTTCCAGGTAAATACTGCTGTATTACATTCCAATCATGTATAGATTTATTATATTTTACATTAGTAATGAAAAAGGTAGTAGAATTCCAATCACATTTTAACAATAACTGTTTTTCCACAACCAATAACTTTTTTCCTAACCATCCCACTGTCTGTTTAAGAATATTATTCTGTGTTTTTAATCGAGCATTAATTTTTACCTCTGAGACCCACAATTTATATGAATCCCGGTGCCATTCTTTTACAAAGTGTTTTTTGTAAGGAAGTGTGTAGGGTAATTCCAGACACCTTAGCAACAGTGGTAATAGCAATTAAGCTTAAAATCACAGCTATAATGGCTCCAATCATACGTTTTGTACGTTTTAGTAGTTTGGTAAAAAATTCAATAACAACACTATCCAAAGGATTTTGGGACCATTCTCTTCCTAATTTAACAGGTAGCCAAATATGAGTTCTTTGTTGTAATATCATAGTACTATCACAGTCATTAAAATTAAGAGAGGAATTAACACAAGAATACAGGCGACAATTAAAACAAGAAATAGTAGGGGGAAATGTAAAATTTCCCACTAAAAATACATAAGGCAGAGGTACACAGGAAGTTACATTATAAGATTTGTACAAAGTAAAACTATAAGTGGACACAGAGTTCGCCGTCCCTGAAAATTATCCATTTGATAGCATCACGGGTGTCAACGACGCTGCGACCTTCCAAAGATGAGTCTGAACAGCAGTGGGTTCAGCCATGAAAGCCCATCGAGCATCTGCAATGCCTCCATCTCCCAAGGCCGTCAATCGACCTTCAGTAAGCGATCCATTAATGGCATCCAGCATCCTAGTAACATTTGATAAATCACATCTGGTAATATTCCACTCTTAACATGTGTTAATAAACTCTCCGAAAGGTCCCCAATTAATAAAATTATTGAACATTTTTCCAAATGTTCCTCTACACTCTTGCCACACAAAAGGTTGATATTTTAAATTAATATAAGTAAAATTAGGGCACATAAGTAAGGATAACTCGCCATCAAAGGTGACGCTTTCCCAGCTACTATTAATGAACTAAGTAGTTATCGCTGCAGTTGTGTTTTAGAATTGGAAGTGTGTTTCCCAGGTAAAACCCAATGTTGCCAATTCATAAAAAAACATGGAGGAGGCCCCATTCAAACAGGCAAAAAATGAGTATAGTAAGTAATATTTAAAAAGCTATCATCATCCTTATTGTAAAATGTCAAATTATTCCAAGGAGGAGATAAAACAGCAGGAACAGTATAGACGGATATATTCATGTCTCCCCAAACAACAGGTTCCAATAAAGGAGAGTAAGGAAAAAAGGCCCGGTAACTTACATAAGCATTAGCATGGACAGAGTTTACAGTAAGCAGGGCACACATGGCCAAGAGCAAGTTCTCAGCGGTGACAGGTTTACCAGTGCGTTGTAACATATTTGTCCTTCTCCAGTCAACTTTTTAACCTGCCCCCAGGTGCACAGTGGGGATTTCTTTTTCCTCAACTGGTGGTCGATTCCTTGCAGGATACAGGGCTGTCCTCACTGGGCTGCGTCTGTATCCATCCGGCAGGAAGTCAGTATTGTTTGCCATCCTGTGTAGACACAAAACCTTATCCTTGCCCCTTATCGGATAATTTTCCTTGTTGACATTCTGCTTTCAATGTAATCTTAATCCATGTGGGAGCATTTAAATAAGGTTTTTTGGTATTTGTTCAAAATGGCACTCAGCTCTAGTTAAAATATCTCCTTGTGGTAAGTTTAAAAAGTTAAGAACAAAAAGAGCTTGATGTAAAATTATTTTAGGATTTTGCATGGAAAACCACAAAATATCCATACCTTCATTCAACCTTTTCCTCCTTTTTAATTTTTTAATTTGTTGTTTTGGTGTGCCATGAACTCGTTCAATAATAGTTTGTCCTTGGGGGTTATATTTTATTCCTGTAATATGTAACACATCATAAAGTTCACAAAATCTTTTAAATTTGATACTTTTATGCTGGTCCATTATCAGTCTTTATTTTGGTAGGCACTCCCATAATGGCAAAAGCTTCCAATAAGTGTTCTATTACATGGTTAACAGTTTCTGCATGTTGTGCTTTATTGTTAGTGGATATTTAAAGTCAAGCAAGCATGATCTTGGCCAAGATTTGGTCAGAAGACATTCACACAAAAATTTCAACAGATTCATTTTTACTTGACCTATGAGACAATGTCTTGGTATATAATTATATAAACTATTTTAGAGCAAGCTCAAACCACTTCTCCAATCTCAGGAAAATGATTGACTAGCTGTTCATCTATGCTGAAGCAAGCAGAAGAACTACTTCCTGGGCTCCCAGGAGTCTGTGACATGTGTTTTGAGATAGGGAGAGAGACACTTTCCTTCTCTAGCCCGGCGTGCCAAGAGCTTTCCTAATCCCAAACACAGTCCTCAGAAAATCCTGAGGCTGGAGCCTGTATCGTTCTGCCCCCTCAACATAGACCCTGAGTCTTCACACTCTGTGATTCATTTTTAGGCTTTTATACTTTCCATGAAATAGACCCTTTATATCTTTGATTATTTTAATTCCTAGATACTTTCTTATTGTGAATGGGATTGTTTCCTTGACTTCCATTTCTTCTTGTACATTGTTGGTGTGCAAAAGGTGACTGATTTTTGTGGGTTAATTTTGTAACCTGCTACTTTGACAAATTGGTTCATAAGCTCTAAGTGTTTGGGGCTGAGCTTTAGGGATCGTTAATTTATAAAATAATGGCATCTGAAAAAAATAATTTATCTTCTTCCTCTCCTGTGTGGATTTGTTCACCACCTTTGCCACAGTGGGCTGGGCTGGGCTGCTTATGAAAACCAGTATGGAGAAGCTCTGCACCCCACTACATGTCCGGGTTGTTTGCTGCTGCTGTTGATGCCGCTGCTGCTGCCAGCTGTTGCCAGTGCCCCAGCTGCTGCCCCTGCCCCAGGATCAGCTGGGCCATTATGCAAGCCAGGTTTTGTGCTGGCTCTGCCTTCTGAGATTTCTGCTTGTATTCTGTAGGTTGGAACCACTTCTTGGGAGTCTTTGAGAGCCTTGGGATGCTTGTGAGTGTGTGGTCCACAGACATTCCAGAGCCTGGCCACTTAAGCAGCCTGGCATGAAACCCCACCACTTAAGGTGCTTAGTGTGGAGCCCCATCACCAACAAGGGGTGGGGGAAGGGTCTTCCTACTTTACTGTCTGTGTAGGTTTTTCCCTTTTCTTTTTCACTTCCTGTATTTCTCTGAGTAATTGCCTTTTTTGTGAGTCACTTGGAGAAACAGAGCATTGAAATCCAAATTCTGTACTTGGTTGGAGAGAGCTGAGCTGTTTCCCTGCTGTTCCATCACCATCTTGGTCCCTCCCCTTCAGGTGGAGCTTTTCTTAGGTGGCCGGTGGGCCTTGATTACCAAAGGATAGGTACATAAAAGATGTTGTAATGCCTGCAGACTGTAGTTAGACATTTCTGTTAATATAGCCTTCCCAAGTTTAGGAACCAAAGGGGGTGGTCTACACTAAAGTATTTCTAAAGGATTAAATCCTTTAACCTACAGGCTACATCTTGCTTGAAGGAGGGCAAAGTGAAAGAGGCTTACCTAGCCATGGCCTGTATCTGTATTTAATTTAGTTAGTTTCCTTTAAGGTTATATTCATTCTTTCTAGTGCCTTGAACTGTAAGGTCTATAACTGGATTGTAATTTCCAAATAACTCCTAGGGTGTTAGTTAATAATAGAGAATTTGGACCATGAAAGCAAGGCCACCCTTGGACCCCAAAGCTAAGGATAAGCCAAATCAAGGAATTATTATACACCTCAGCTCAGCCTGAAAAAAGTGTCCAGTATTACTAACAGATACCAATACTCATACTTTCCAGGCTTTACCTCTGTGGAGTCCACTTTCCTAAATTCATGATCTGAGGTTCCTCATATATGAATTCTTCCATAGGTTCCAGCTTTTCAGCATTTACCTGTTGGAAATTACCTACACACATTACAAAGGATTGTCAGGCTGAGGCCCCACTGGTTTTCAAACAGTTATAGGCAGTGGCCTGGGGCAATTTTCCCGGGTACAAATATCTACATGTAAACTGACAGAAAGCTTGAGCCTGTATGCTATTTTCACAAGTTCACTGTCAACATTTGCACACTTATTACCACTGTTTTTGCTTCTTCCTTTAATCTTAACGACTAGTAGCTCTAGAGAACCAACTGATTTTAAAGTGGTCTGCCATGCCACCTGAGCAGCTCAGATGTTTCCCTGTATCTTAGGGTGTCTAGTTTCTTTACTTCCTGTATAGTACTCTGAACCTTGGAGACTTCTTCCCTTTTATTCTCCTCCTTTTCTCTCAAACTTGCTTTCATGATCCCATTCTCCTTCTCAATGTGCTCCTTAAACTGCAAGTGTTTTGTCAGGGTCACAGGACAGTTCCTTTGACTGGCAAACTGCTTCTCCTTCTCACAACACCTTTGCTTGCCCTTCACCTCCTCCCTTAAGTTCACAAAGGTGCTATTGAGAGGTAATTTTTCCCACCTCCACTGTTCCATTGGGACATGAAGCTTCTGTATTACATTTATGGTGAAGATCTCAGCAGTCTTTTTGTCTTTTTATTCTAGTAGTTTCTCTTTCCAGTTTTCTACTTTAGTGTATCTTTATGACAGATCTTCCAGCTGTTTGTTTAGCTTTTCTGTTTATGTTCCTAATGCTCTTTCCCTTTCCCCAGCATTCTCTGTCAGAGAATTGCAGCATGTCACAAAGGTTATGATGACAGGTTAGGTTTAGGATGTCACTGTGGGTTAGTGATATCACAATGGCAACGTGATGTACAAAGGGATTGTGATATCACAATGGTTATGAGTTCATGATTTGTTTATGATATCAACCTAAAGGCCACATTTGAAATAGAATGAAATCAGAAAAGGCATTCAGGCTGTGTCTATGATGTCACAATGACAATATGAAGTTCTAATTCTGTCGTATCATTTTAGTTTTGTGATTTCACAATGAGCAGATGGTGTCACAACTTCAATGTGATGTCACAATTGTGATGATCTCACAAACTGTTTTTGATGTTAAAATGTCAGTATGATACTCAATTGTTAATATTTCACTGTGGGGATTTGAGTACACAAAGGGACTGTGATGTCACAAAGCTGTATTTTTTCAAAGGTTATATGAGGTCATAATAGATTTGGGATATCACAATGTGATCCTGGTGTCAAAATAGCAATGTGATTTCACAATGGGTTTGTGATGACACTGTGGTGATGAGGTCACAATGGATTAGGTATGTCACGAGTTGGTAATATCACAATTACTTGCCCAGCTCAATTGCTCCTAGTTCACCATGAGGACATTGTAATAACCTGCAGTGCCCCTATATTCCATGGGAACAGATAGTCATCATGGCCTCCTGGTTTGGATCACTGGAGAGGGGACTGCATGCCACTGGAGGGGGAAGGACATGCTGCTGAAGGAGATAGGATGTCAACCCCACATGGTGAGGTGCCAAGAAGTGATTGGGCATGGACATTTGGGAAGTTTTGATTGAAAACTGTTATGCAGGAAACATATTCCAGTGGGAGAAGGCTGCATGTTCAGAGCAACAGAAGGGGAGAGAAAAAGGGGAAAGTCCTGGAAGGAAAGAAGTGATGAGACTGCAGGGGGGTAAAGAGCTGGGAGGAGAAGAAATTGAGGGAGAGCAAGTGGTGAAGGACGGCAACTGGCCACCTGGACAGGACAGGTCAGGTGTGTCAAGAATAGAGCAGCCTGAAGAGAAGAAGGGAATGGTTGAAGGAAAAAATGAAAAGACCTGAAAGTTAGGACAGGTCTGGAGAGAAGGAGGATGAAGAGAAAAGAAAAAGGCTTGTCCTTTGAAGTGTAGAGCTTTGGAGTCCATTATGTTGGGGCCTGGTTGTTTGCAGACCAGTTAACAAATGGCTGGGTTGATCTTGGAAGGTCTGAGGATTCATGGTTGAGTCTGCATTTAGTTCTGGGCATCCAGCCCAGGTCAAGGTAGTCGCTTATTACAAAATTAATAAGGACAAGACAGGTTTGTGATGTTACATTGCATTAATAATATCACAATGTCAACATGAGTTCACAAAGGGATTGTAACGTCACAATGGTGATGTGGTCACAATTGGTTTCTGAAATCGTCCTATATGCCACATTTGAGATAGAATGAAATCACAGAATAGGCAATCACATTGTCTCTGTGACCTCACCATGAAAATGTGATGTTATAATGCTATGATGTCATTGTTATTTTGGGATGTCACAATGGGCTGTTGGTATCTTAACAACCTGATCTCACTCGAGATGTCACAAAGCATTTTTAATGATACAATGGCATGCCTGATGTCAGTTGTCCTTTGTTCAAAATGAAGACATGGTTATCCAAAGGGACTGTCATGTCACAAACATCATGTGCTTTTTCAAAGGTGCTAAGAGGTCACAACAGTTTTGGGATGTCACAAGGTAATCATGATATCACTGTGGTAATGTGATGTCACAATGTGTTTGTGATATGACTGTGGTGATAAGGTCATACATGGATAGTGATGTCACAATGAATTTGTAATATCACCATTACATCTCCAATTTCATTCTACTAGATCACAATGAAGATACGAGTTCACATAAGGAGCTAGAAGTCAGAAAGGCCATGAATTTTGTGAAATACGAGGAAATAAATGATTGGTGAAAATGCAATGGAGACAATTCCATTGGCAATATGATGTTACCATTACATGAGATAGTATTTTTTTGAAGTCACAAAGAGTTGTTGATTCCATACAGGTGAGGAGATCATATAGGTTTGTGATTTCACAATGGGATGGTGATGTCACAATCTCATGCCAGATCTCTAATTGACAATGAATATATAAGTTTACAAGGGTTAATGATGTCTCCAAAGGAATATATTGGCACAAGTTTAATGAGTCGTAACAGGTTTGTGACGTCACAATGTGACTCAGTGGTCATGACATCTGGCAGTGTGATGTCACAGTGGTCATGATGTCACAGTGGATTTCTGGTATCACATGTCATTCCTGAAGTATTATGAGTTAAACAATTTATGAACTCAGAGAGGCCAAAGATATCACACTGGCAGCATGTCAAAAATTTATGAGGATAGGACAATTTTGTGATGTCACAGTGGGTTAGTTATATCATAATGCAAATATGGTGTCATCAAGGTATTGTGATATCATAATGGTTATGTAGTTACAATGTATTTCTGATATCAACTCACCTGCCACATTTGATATAGAATGCAATCACAAAATAGGCATTCCAAGGTATCTGATATGATGTCATTGTTGTTTTATGATGTCACGATGGGCTGATGTTGTCATAATGACAATGTGATGATACACTGGTGATGATGTCACAAGGGTTTTGAAATGTTAAAATGCCATGTCTGATCTCAATTGCCATTAGCTCAAAATTATATGGGTACACAACGGCCTGTGATGTCACAAAGGCCATGCATTTTTCAAAGCTTTTGAGATCATAATAGGTTTGAGATGTCACAATGTGGTCATGGTGGCACAATGGCAATGTGATATCACTATGAGTTTGTGATGACACCGCGGTGATGTGTCACAATGGGATAGTGATGTCTCATCAAGTTTGTAATATGACAATTTCTTCTAATTTACTATGAGGATACTGTAATAACCAGTGGGGCCAGAATTATCTGTGGGAGCTGATAATCATTTTGAATTCTTGGTCTGGCCCACCAGAGAGAGTGGGGAATGCTGCCGAAGGTAGAGGTGTCAAACCTCACATGGTGAGCTGTCAAGAAGTGATTGAGAATTGGGCAGTTTGGGAAGTGATGGTTGGTAAATGTTAGGCAGGAGACCTGTTGGAGTGAGGAGGGTTACAATCTATATATAGGTTGCATTTTCAGAGCACTGGAAGAGGAGATAAAAATGGGAGCTACACGGATGGAAGAAAGTGCTAGGATAGCAGGAAGGAAAAAACCTGAGAAGAGAGGTAGTTGAAGGAGAGCAGAAGGTTGACAAGTGGTCACTGGGGCAGAGTAGGGCAGGCCTGTGGAGAGTGGAGTGACCTAAAGAAAAGAAGGAAGTGGTGGAAGGGAAAAAGGGTAAGACCAGGAAGGAAGGATAGATCTATGGAGAAGGAGGGAGGAAAGGAAAAGTAAAAAGCCTTGCCCATTGAAGTTTGGAGCTTTAGAGATGATAATTTTTTGGATGTTGGTATGCAGATCAATTAAGGAAGGGTGCCCATTGAAGGTCTGAGGTTTGGTGGTCAAGTCTGCTCTTGGACCTGTGTATCAAGTCCAGGATAAGGTAATCACAGTCCCCTTTCTAGTGTAAATTGGTTTATTATATTAAATGTGACTAGATGGTTTTTCTCCTTGCCTTAGAGGTCATAAGTACACGAGTTCACAGAAAGAGCTTGAAGTCTCAAAGGCCATGAATTTTCTAAATGTGATGTGGCCATAATAGGTTTGTAAAAACACAATGGGACAGTGATATCACAATGGCAATACCACAATGTCATGTCAAAATAACGCTTTAAGACCCCAATTAGTTGTTGATGACATTATCATGATAAGGTTACAATAAGTTAGTTTGTGATGTCACAATGGTATCATGATGTCACAGCGGCATGGCAGATCTCAATTGTCATTAATTGGCAATGAATATATGAGTTCACAAAGGGACTGTAATGTCCCTAAAAGCATGTGTTGTCACAAATTTGATGCCATTCTAACAGTTTTGTGATATCACAATGTGACACAATGGTCATGACCTCTGGCAGTATGATGTCACAAGAGATTTCTGATATCACATGTCATGCCAGAAATATGAGATTGAAAACAGATTATGAGCTCACAAAGGGCCTAGTATATGACAATGGCAACATGTCACAAAACTTATAAGGACAGGACTGGTTTGTTATGGCACAGCAAGTTAATGATATCACAATGGCAATGCTATGTCACAAAGGATTGTGATATCAGAATGGTTATATGGTCAAAATGGGTTTGAGAAATAGCATGCATTCCTAGAATAGGCATTCACACTGTTACATTTATGATGTAACAATGTCACTGTCATTTATAATGCTATGATGCCATTATCGTTTGGTGATGTCACAATGAGCTGATGGTGTCATAATAAAAATTTGATGTCACTGTTGGTTTATGATGTTACAATGGTTATTAAGACACAGTATATTTCTGATATCAAAACACATGTCAAATTTGTAATACAATGAAAAAGTTGGGTGCGGGTGGCTCACACCTGTAATCCTAGCTACTCAGGAGGCTGTGATCTGAGGATAACAGTTCAAAGCAAGCTTAGGCAGGGAAGTCCATGAGACTCTTATATCCAATAAAAACCACTAGAAAACCAGAAGTGGCGCTGTGGCTCAAGCGATTGAGTACTCACCTAGAGCTCAAGAGCAGGCAGAACACCCAAGCTCAGATTTCAAGCTCCACGACACCCCCCCACACACACAAAGGATTAAAAACAGACATACACAATCTGTCTATAACTTCACAATGAAAATGTATTCTCATAATACTATCTTGTCACTTTAGTTTTGTGATGTCAAAAGTAGTTGATGCTGTCATAATGAGAATGTTATGTCACATTGGTGATATCACAAAGGGTTTGTTATGTTACAATGGCATATCTGATATCAATTGTCAGTTCATAATGAGGGTATAGTTACACAAAGGGATTGTGATGTCACAAAGGCCATGTGTTTTTTCAAAGGTACTAAGAGGTCCTAATAGGTTTGGGATGTCACAATATGATAGTGATGTCAAATGGCAATGAAAGCTCACAATGGGTTTGTGATGTCACATTGGTGATGGAATCAAATAGTTTTGTGAAGTCACATCTCATAATAGCATGTCCAATTTCAGTTGGTACTATTTCACAATGAGGATGAGTTCTCAGAAGAAGACCAAAATATAAAAGGCCATGAATTTTCTAAAATGCTATGAAGACATACTAGATTTTTGAAAAAACAATGGAACAGCAATATCACAATGGTAATGGATGTTGCAATATGATGACTTAATAATGTTTTGATATCACAATTGGTGAGGCCACACTGGTGATGAATTTACAAGAGGTGTATGAGGTCACAATAGGTTGGTGATATCAAAATGAAACATGTGATCTCAATTGTCATTAATTCCCAATGAGTATATGAGCTCACAAAGGGACTGTGATGTCTCCAAAGGCATGCGTTGTCTCAAAAGTGATGCAGTCCTAACAGGTGTGTGTTGTCAGAATGTGACAAAATACTCATAACATCTATTAGTGTGATTCCACCATGATCTAGATGTCACACTGAATTCGGTTATCACATTTCATTGCTGGATTGGGTATGAGAGGATTGCAATTTCACAGTAGGTTAGTGATATCACAATGGAAATGTGGAATCACAGAGGGATTGTGCTACCACAATGGCTATTAAAACACAATGTGTTTCTACTATAATAGGTTTGTGTTGTCACAATTGGTTGGAAATGTCACCATGCCCTGCTGGATCTCAAATGTCATTGATTCACAATGAAGATATGAGTTCACAAAGGGACTGTGTTGTCTCCAAAGTCATGTATTGGCACAAATGTGATGAAGTCCTAACAGATTTGTGAGTTCACCATGTGATACCATGGTCTTGACATCTATCAATGTGATGTCACAATGTTCATGATGTCAGAGTCAATTTCGAATACTATAGGTCATACCTGAATTATTATGAGTTTGAAAACATTATAAGCTTACTAAAGTCCTAAAATATCCTAATGGCAACATATCACACAAGTTATGATTAAAAACTAAAGGTCTTTGGAGCTTAAATTTCTTTCTTCGAAATTGTATCCTCATTGTGAACTAGTAGAAATTGAAATTACACATGTCATTGAGTTATTACAAACTCATAGTGACATCACAAACTCAATTGGCCTCATCACCATTGACAACACAAACCCATTGTGACATCACATTGCTGTTGTGCCTTCACAATCACACTGTGACATCACAAAGCTATTGCGAACTATTAGCACCTTTAAAAAAACACATGACCTCTGTGGCATCACAGACCCTTTGTGTACCCATATCCTCAAAGTGAACTAATGAAAATTGTGATCATACATAGCATTGTATCATCACAAATAGTTTGAGCAATAATTATGACTGTGAAATCACATTGTCATCATGACATCATCATCTCATTGTGACATCATCAAACCCCAATGAAACCATACCATTTTTTCTTCTTTTTCTCTGTGTGTTATTTATTGTAAGTATAGTGTACAGAGGGATTGCATTTACATGAGCAAGGTAATGAGTACATATCCTATCAAACAGTGCTGCCTTGACATCATATTGTAATTTTTATGTTATAGACCCATTGTGAATGCCTATTCTTTAATTTCATTCGATTTCAAATGTGCCATTTGGGTTGATATCAGGAAACCATTGTGAACTCATAACCTTTGTGACATCAAATCTCTTTGTCACAGCACATTGCCTTTATTATATCACTAACCCACTGTGACATCAAATACCTCTCCTGTCTTCATAATTTTTGTGACATGCCATTGTGATATCTTAGGCTCTTTGTGAGTTGAAAATCTGTGTTCGACCTCATATTTCAGATATGACATGAGATATCTAAAATCCAGTGTAACATCATGATATCACACCGTTGGACATCATAACCATTGTGTCACTTTGGACCTCATTGTCATTTTGTGATGTCACCATAAGCTAAAGATGTCATAATAACAATGTGATATCACACTGGTTATGACGTCACACAGGGTTTATAATGTTACAATGGTTATAAGGTCACAATGTGTTTCTGATATCAACTGATATGCCACATTTGAAATATTATGAAATCACAGGATATACATTCACAGTGTGTCTATGACAGCAAAATGGCAATGTGATGTCATAATGCTATGATGTCACTGTAGCATGGTGATGTCACCATTAGCTGATGGTGTCATAACGACAGTCTGATGTCACATTGGTGATGATGTCACAAATGGTTTGTGATGTCAAAATGACATGTCATATCATAATTGCCTTTAGTTCATAGTGAGGATATGAGAATGAAATCATAATGACATACACAAATGAACTGTGACGACACAAAGGCCAAGTTTTTTTTGTCAAAAGTGCTAAAATTCCTAACAGGTTTCAGTTTTCAAAATGTTAATGATATAAAAATGGGTTAGTGATGTCAAAACTAGTTTGTAATATCACATCTTATTTCAAATTTCAATTGCTACAAGTTCATAATGATACACGTTAATAGAAAGAGCTTGATATCCCAAAGACCATGAATTTTCTAAGATGTGATGAGGGCATAATAAGTTTGTGAAAGCATGATGGTACAGTAATATCACAATTGCAATATGATGTCAAATTATAATGTCATAAGAGTGTTGTTATGTCACAATTAGTTGGTGATGCCATAATATTGCTGAGTTCAAAATACCTTTGTGATGTCCAAGTAGATAGCTGATGTGACAATGACATTCCTGACCTCAATTGTCATTAACTCACAATGAGTATATAAGTTTAGAATGGGATTGTGTGGATTCCAAAGGCATTTGTTAGCACAAATGTGAAGTCAGAACAGATTTGTGATGTGACAATGTGACACAAAAGTCATTACATCTAGCAATGTGATGTCACAATATTCATTATGTCACAGTATATTTCTAATATTTCCCTAATTCTAATGACAGCTTGTGGAATAGAGCTAGGTGCTGAATCCTTCATAGGGTGGTCTGTGCTTATCTTGCACAGGGAACTATGTGCAGAGTCTTTCACAAGGTGCAGTGTGCTGAGTCCTGCATTGGGTGCTGTGTTCTGAGTCTTTCACAGGATGCTGTGTGCTGAGTCATGCGAAGAGTGCCATGTGCTGGGTCCTTCTCAGGATGCATTCTTTCATTGGGTCCTTGTAAGAGCTACACACTGAGATGATTATGCAGACAAGAATTTTGAGCTCAGCTATGTCTCCATGTCAGGGACAAAATTATGTATTACTGAAGACTAGTGAGTTGTCTCCTGCAGGCAATTGTTTTGTTCTGTTTTGGTTCAGTCATGGACCTTGAACTCAGGGCCTAGGCTCTGACCATTACCTCTTGGGCGCATGGCTACCACTCCACCTTGTGGAACCACGGACCCCATTGCAGCAGAGTGCCATGACCTAGGGGTCGATAGCTGCCTTCTCAGGAAGCTGAGATCTGAGGATCTGGGTTCCAAACTATGCCAGACACAAAAGTTCCTATGAGACTATTATGTCCAATTGACCACTAAGAAACCTGAAGTGGAAGCTTGGTACTTTTGGCTCATGCCTGTCATCCTAGCTACTCAGGAGGATGAGATCTGAGGATCATGGCTCAAAGCTAGCCTGGGCAGGAAAGTCCTTGAGACACTTAGCTCCAATGGACCAAAAGAAAACCTGAAGTGGCTCTATGATTCAAGTGGTAGAGCACCAGACTTTAGCTGAAGAGCTCAGGGACAGCACGGAGGCCCATACATCATCTCCTACAACCATCAACAACAAAAAAGCAGAAACAAACTAACAAACCTGTAGTAAAGTGCTGGGAATGTGCCTTTGGCATAGAGTGCTTTGCATATATGAAACCCTGGGCTTGATTTCTCAGGACCACCTCACTAGAAAAAAGCCTGAAGTGGCTCTGTGGTTCAAGTGGGAGAGAGCTATCCTTGTTCAAGAAAAACAAGGTACAGTGCTGATTTCAAGCTCCAGGACTGGTGTATACACGCACACACAGGGACACACACACACACACACACACACACATACACACACATATACACACACACACACACCAGACGTGAAGCTGAGACACAGAATGGTAAAGCACTGGGCTTCTGCACTGAGCTCATGTTCAGCACCCAGGCGCTGTGTTCAATCCAAAACCTAGCCACCCAGGGCCCAACAAGGAGAGGTAAAATGTTTCAAAACCTGATGAGCTTGACCAGCCCTAGATGACAGGAAGCTTTCTGAAATCCGATATGTGCTTGGATTTCCCAAGCTTCCAGAAACCTAGGAAACTCATCATAGGCCCATCATCACCTGCAATTAAATATTTCATTAGGTTCAGTATCCTAGTTTTCTGCCAGAAGGACTCCTGAATTATATTGAGCACTGTATCTGAACACCGGGATAAGGCAGGATAAGTGCAGGAAACTTGGCCTGCCAAGGGAGGTTACACAAGTGAAGGCATCCTGTCAAAAAAGAGAACTGGGGAGAGAGATAGCTTGGGGTACAAAGAGGCCTTTTTCTCCTGGCCTTCAGAGCCTACCCACACTCATCCTCACTAATTGGCCCAGATGGAGTTGTTTCACAGCTGTACAGGAGTGTCGGCTTTTGTTTGCCTGTTCAGACAATGAGTGAGACTTCTTCCCACAGCATGGGGTGGGGAGAAACCCTCAGGCTTCACTGGGAACAGTGAGGGGAGTCCTTGAACATGCACTTTTTCGAAAGCACTCTCTATTCTATGAAATCATTGTATTAAAAACAAATTTCCTAGTTTGGTGTTGTTCATTATAACTACTCTGGAGCTACACCTAAAGGAATACATCCATACATATGCAAACACGTGGAGGCACAGGCCCTTTTTGCGGCGTCAGGTCCTGGGGATGGATTAGGAGCCTACGCATTGTCCCTGAGCTGCTTTTTCTCAATGATATTGCATTAACCTTCAGTCACAGCCCCACATCTGGGCTTTCTGTGATCTCATAGAAATAACAGTGTCATGGACTTTCCAATACTGGCTGGATTCAAACTAAGGTTCTCCACATCTCTGCCTCCTCAGAGCTGAGATTACAGTCAGCAGCCACTGGCACTTCTTTCTTTCCTTCTTCATTTTTTACTCTGGACAAGCTGACTTCTTAACAGGGTCATTGCAATGGAATGACTACCCAATGATCTTCATAGCTGCTTTCTCTGAGAATGATTTTCTCTCCTCATCTTCTCCTCTGGGCACAGGTTTGCAGCCAAAAGTGAGAAATGAGTGTTCCAGGATTTGGGAGTAAACGTCCACAGGACATGCCAGTTCAGTCACTTAGCATTGAGCTGCAGTAAATTTACTGTCTCCAGATATGTGGATCAAAAGCTGGAACGATCCTCATGCAGTCTGCAGTGCTTCTTTTGCCTATAAAATGACCTAATAATTACAAGTGTTTCCAACCTGAAGTATCTAGAACACACTAGAAGCATCTTCCTCTTTCTATTTTTCTCTAGTACTTCTCGAGATTTAGACTAAAGGTTTGTGTGGAGCAGTTCCTCAGTGAATCGCTGAGGAAAGTTTCCTGAATCCTCCTGAGGAGATCGCCTTCCAAAGCCAGCCTGAGCAGGAAGTCTGTGAGCCTCTTTTCTCCAATAAGCCACCAGAAAACCAGAAGAGGAGCAGTGGCCCAGAGGATAGAGCTCCAGCTTTGAGAGAGAAAGCCAAGCAGGAGATATTGTTCAGAGCAGGCAGGAAAGCCTGGATGGCTGTCCAGATGGCTGGAAGTGGATCTGTGGCGTTGGTAGAACCTCAGCTTGAGTAACACAACTCAGGATTGCATAGGGCCCTGATTTTAAGCTCTGGGATGACCACAAAAAAATTTCAAAGAGAGAAGGCCAAGTTATGTATCAGTGCCTTACCTACTTAAGTGTGTATTACCTCCCTGAGTGCAAACAGACCATATGCAATGCTTCTGCTTTCATTTATTGATTTATGTTTCAAAGATGCCTGTTGCACATACTGCATCATAATCTTCATTTCAGGCCCATCGTTTTTCTCTTCCAGGGTTCCAGGCCTGTGTCCTTATATGATGCACACTTAGGCTCTCAGCAGGGTTTATTTACATTTTATTATGGGGCCAGCACAGGAACAATCACAAATCAGGCAGGGGAAGACAGGATCAGGTTTCTTAGAAGTAAACAGTATTCAGAAAACTTAACTTGGGGAGGAAAACTGGCTGCCTACTTATGTAAAAACCACCATTAAGAAAAAGACGAGGGGGCTGGAAATGTGGATTAGTGAGAGAGTGTTTGCCTAGCTTGCAAGAAGCCCTGGGTTCGATTCCTCAGTAGCACATACACAGAAAAAGCCAGAATTAATGCTGTGGCTCAAGTAGTAGAGTGCTAGAGACAGTGCCCAGGCCTTGAGTTCAACTGAGGACTGGCAAAGAGATAGATAGGTAGGTAGGTAGATAGACAGATAGACAGATAGATAGATAGACAGATAGATAGATAGACAGATAGATAGATAGATAGATAGATAGATAGATAGATAGATAGATAGATAGATAGATAGATAGATAGATAGATAGATAGATAGATAGATAGATAGATAGATAGATAGATGGATAGATAGATAGAGAGAGAGAGAGATACATATATACATAGATAGATACATAGATACATATATAGATACGTAGATACATAGATAGATACATAGATACATAGATAGATACAAATATGATAGATGAATCTGGTCTTAGAAATCAGTAGGGAAGAAGGGAACAATTAACAGTTATGAGGCCTTCTGCAGTGTGCCAGGATACCAGCATCGCATTCACATAACCACAGAGCAGGAAGACTGTCTCTCTCCCACTTCTCAGGCAGCTGAGGGCCCCAGAGCCAAGAGGGCAGAGCCAGGTTCTAACTAAGGTGCTTGGAGAGCCAAGAGAAATGGCCCTGCCTCTCCTTGGATTGGCATTAATGATGTGCAGAATGAAGGAAGGAGAATGGA
This sequence comes from Dipodomys merriami, assembly GCF_024711535.1. Classification (NCBI taxonomy): domain Eukaryota; kingdom Metazoa; phylum Chordata; class Mammalia; order Rodentia; family Heteromyidae; genus Dipodomys; species Dipodomys merriami. The sequence continues at coordinate 64,768 of NW_027202777.1, read as the reverse complement.
CTTACCAAAGTAGAAGAATGGCCTTCAAATCTGACAGATGAAGAGTGAAAACCCACTCCTTAAAACCAGAGATCAGTGTTTTCAACTCTGTTCCTCCGTCCCCTCCCCGCCCCCAATATACTCACACACTAAACTGGCTCTCTATTGGTAACCTAAAGATAGCCTGAGGCTCCCTTCACCTGAGGGAGGAAGGTTAAGCAGTCATTGTTTGAAGAGGCTGAGAAAAGCCTGATCCTGGTGTAACTTTAACAAATGTTTGAAGTTGTCCCCCCCCCATTACTGTTTGTGACTGCAATGAATGAAGTGGTTTTGCAGCTCACTTCCCTGTTCTCTTCACCTAGCCTGGCTTTTGCAACTATTTTCTGTCCTTCAAATACAGTGTTACAATGGAGTACTTCCTGATAACAGGGTTAGGGCTTGGATCATGAGAACTTCATTTGAACCCAGGATGGGTCAATAATGTTTCTTTCTTGCTTCTATAGCTTCAGAACTCTAAGAACATTTAGAGTGCAAGTAACTTCTTATATAATAATACTAAATACAATAAACAATAAATAAATGAATCAAATAAAAAATAAAATAAAAAATCAATAATAAAAATAAAATATGTAGTAAACATAGATATGTAAGTATATATCATATATTACAATTGTACAGAAATATTTTTTCCATTGCAGGGTGTTCACTTGGGCCCTCGGAACTCTAGCCTGAATTTGTTTTCCTCAAAGACAGTAAGCTTCACCTTCACCCATGGTGCAAAAGAGTTACTTGGAGGGGGAGATCAAATCACAGCAATTACAGAAATACTGGCTCCAGTTTCAAGACAGTGGCTTAATTTTTTTTTCAATGAAGGCAGTTATGTTCATTCAGTTCCATACAGAACACTTTTTTTAAAAAGCAATGTCGAATTTTGTACAGCTTTTCAGACATCCTTACCTTACCCCCAAAGTGCTTCTCTGAGCACTACATTGTTTCTTTTTTTGTACATTTTTATTGCAAAAATGTTGTACAGAAAGATCATAGTTACATGAGCAAGGTAATGAGTTCATTTCCTATTGAGCATTGTTGTTTTTTCCCCCTACCTTTTGTTTTCCCCCTACCAACCTTTCCCTACCATCTCCACAACTACTCCCCCTGCCGAGCTCAGTGAATTGTTTTTTTTTGGCTTGGCATGGGGTTTGAACTCAAGTAGTAGCAACTCTGCATCTTCTCTCACATTGCTACAGATTTACCAAGACCCTGAGTTCAAATCCCAGGCTAAGGAAGGAAAGCGGCAAAAATTCCAAACCAGAGAGCTTTATTTCTTTTTAACTTAGTTAAATAATTAATTAATTTTTATTAATTCTTTATTTTTCCAACCACGGGGCTTGAACTCAGGTCGTGGCAACTCTGACTCAGCTTCCATCACCCTAGGCTGGGGTGCAGTCTCTGGACCCATAGCCGATCCTGGGATCCTAGGCCATGAGGGTTTGCAGGAAGAAAAAAAAGTATGATACCACAAATAGTAGCGAGCTTCAGAGGGCTGGGGTATTACGTCTTTTTCTTTACACCGTGGGTCTTACAAGGCTGCAAAGAGGACATGACCTGCTCTTGCTCATACATGCAAGGCAAGAACTCTACCACTGAGCCATCTTCTATTTTCTCCTTCCTAGAAGAAGCTGCACATGAAGACAACACTGATCCTCATTTTCAGTCTGTACTATTGAATATGGAGGAACATCTTTCCTCTGTTCTCCATCAATTCCCTACTTTCCTGTTAGAATGACTTAGAATAATATAATATAAATGAAAAGAGAGAAAATAACTCATCATGAAAAAAAAAACAGAGAAAATTCACTGTATTTTTCTCACACGTTCAACCAATATGAACTATTGGGGAAATACATGGACACCTTATTTCCACTGGCACTTAAAGTCTCTAGTTAGGCAATTCTGATGAAGATGAGTAACAAAATGAAAAGGGAGAAATTGTATTAATTGCAAGAAAAAAAAATGGAGTAGGATCCAAGCAAATTTCTTCTTTGGGCTGCTGAAAATAATTGGCTTACTAGAGTATGGTGACTACTTTCCATAAAGGCCACTCATGTGAATACTATGGATGACAATGAATATACCCTTATTCATCGGGAAGCCTACAGTGGACACTTTGACATTGTCCATGAGTTGGTGGCTCAAGCAGCAGAAATCCATGCAATAATTGTTAATAGCTGGACACCCCTGTGCAGTGCATACTTGTGGAATAATATCAGTGTGGCGTCTTTCTTACTTCATGCAGATACCAATGCCCAAACTAAACGCCTCTTGACTCCCTTGCATCTTCCTGGTGGGAATATAGATAGAAAAGATACAATGGATCTCCTTCTGTTGAAACATTATATCAAAGCAGGTCTGAAGAACAACTTGGAAGAAATTTGATATTAACAAAAGGATAAGTATGTATCACTACCTGTTTGAAGTTGTGGAAGGCTGTACAAATTGTTCTATTAAATTGTAATGGTTCGGTTAAGTTTCTTTTCTCTTTTTTTCTTTTTCTTTTTTTTTTTTTTGTTGAGTTTTATTATTTTATTGTGAAAACAACCTACAGAGGGGTTAAAATTACATGGGCAAGGTAATGAGTACATTTCTTATCAAGCATTGTAGCCTCCTCCTTTATTTCCCCTTTCCAAACTTTCTCATCTCCCCCCCCCACTCCCCAACCCCCTCATTACCCCTCCCCCCTGGCCAAAGTTGTAAAGTTCGTTTTTCTACATGATGACTTGTATATCTCATTGTTGCAATGGGTCAACCTGTATCCCTATTTAAACAATTTGTTTTTCCCTTCCCCTCCACAAATCATAGCAACATCAAATACAGTTAAAGCAGGCGTTATACGGTGGAGGAGGGACATACAAAGCAACAAAGAAATCATCTTATAAATATGTTAGAAACAATTGCAACAAAGAAAAAAACATTTGAATCTTTATCTTGGGATTCATTTCTCCTAACATTAACTTATCTGACCATTTCTGCTTGTCTCAGACATATACTAGTTATTGCAAATAAGGGAAACCATGAAATCTATGTTTCTTTGGGCCTGGCTTACTTCACTTAATATAATTTTTCCAAGTCTTTCCATTTCCTAACAAATGGGGCAATGCCATTCTTTCTGAAGGAGGCATAAAATTCCATTCCATAGAATTCTATTTTCTTAATCCATTCATCTACTTAGGGGCATCAAACAAGACCATACGAAAGCTAGCAGAACAACTACGTTTATTGCAGCATTATTTAGCATAGCTAAGATATCAGTTACGTTTCTTAAACATCAAAATGGTAGTCTATTCTTTGATTCCATAGAAAATATTTTCACAATCCAAATAACAGCAATATCTTACTGTAAAAGTTCCATGGAATTTTTCCAATTGAATTGCCTGACTTTGATGTCAAAATGTATTTGAGTTGTTTGTGTACATCTATAATTTCTGCAGAGTTTGTGATTTTCTAATCAGAAATAATTTGATCTTATCTGTTGAAATGAGTAGTACAGAAAATAAAGATATTTCTGGTTCTTGTCTGAAAAAAGTATATTTTAAAATATTCTATATTCTATGTTTGCATATTATCCATAATGTATTTCATTCTTTCCTAGATATACTTTGAAGTCTACATTGTTTTATAATATATATGTATTCATTAATAAATGAGTCCTTTCAGATTGCATTCCGTATAGAAAATTTAAGATTACTTTCTTCCAGGTTCTTTTTTTTTTTTTTTTGATCCAGTCATGGGTCTGAACTCTGGGCCTGTATGCTGTCCCTCAGCTCTTCAGCTCAAGGCTAGCACTCTACCACTTAAGCCACAACACCACTTCCGGCTTTTTTCTTTTTGCTTATGTGATGCTGAGGAATTGAACCCAGGGCCTCAAGTATGCAAGGCAAGCGCTCTACCACTCCTTCTCAGGGAGGAGAGGAGGGAAGGCCACAGCTTCACCCCCAGTACTGGAGATCTCCATCTTGGGTACCAACAAAGATTGCGTAGCTGCTAATCCAACTCAGGCCTTGGGAGAAAACTGGAGTTATTTAGCAGGTCACAAGATTCTAAGCTGACCTGCCAGACTCAGCTTCACCCAGGGAAATGTCACTCATCTCAGGTGACAGCCCTACGAGTGGCTTTCTTCACTAGGTAATCAGAGCCAGAGGCTGCCCTTCCCTTTAGTAGCCTTGACAATCAATTGAAATTCAGTAAACATAAACCTTGAGAGTGGCTCCAGGCTGGGCTCTGTGAGGTTCTCACAAACTAGCCCCCTAGAAAAGCTATTGTTTGTTGAAAAGCCTCAACTCTACCCAGAACCTAGCCTCTTCACAGCATCTCCAAACTTGAGGAAAAAATCATCTCCCTCTTTTGTGAAACTCAAAGCAGATCTCCCTTCCCTTGAACTAACCTGGGAGGAGGATTGCAAAATCCTGGGTAAAGCAGAGCATTTTTCTGCCTGCTCAAACAAACTGACATAAGAAACCAACCAAGCAACAGGACCACAAGCAGACCAGATTTCAAAAAGAGGCTGGTTACGGAAACAAGGGTGATACAGGATTTTTCACAATCCTCCCCCAAAATTCAAAGACCTTTTTTTTTCATCTTCTTCTTTTTTTTGTACTTTTATAAAAAAATTTTTTCAAAAACTTTTTTTAATTTGTAATTTTTACCTTTTTTGAGAAAGATTGTTTTCTTTTAACTTTATTCTCTTTATTTTCTTCTCATAATTTTTATTTTATGGGTACATGTGTGTGTGCGTTTTTCTTTCTTTTTTTTCTATCTTTTGTAAGAAAATTTTTTTTGTTAACTCTATTGAACTTCTAATCTTTTTATCTTTCTTCCTTATCCTTTTCACCTTTTCTTCCCTTTAGTTCTTCTTTATGTGAATTAATTGTTTTTCTGCACATCCTCAGATAAACCCGTAGTTGACTATTAAACCCTATCCCCCATTGTGTACACATTTAATCCACAAATTTATTACTCAATGCAAATCCTCTGAGACTTAAATACCTTAATAGCAGTACTACCTCTTTATACCTATATAATATTTTAAGTTTTTCACATCTCCTTTATATCCCTCCCCTTTTCTCATTATATTCACGTTCTTCTCTGAAGAGTTTGTTTTCATTCTGCATAATAATTTTAATTACTACTTTTCTGTTTTTTTCTGGTCTCTTTTTTTCCCCTCTCTCTTTCTTCTTTTTTTTCTCTCCCTCTACTTTCATCTTATCCAACCTATTTCCTGCTTTCAGATTAGGACTTCGTTAAGTTAACTCTCCTTGTGCCTTCCCACATCACTGTATTCATATTTTTATCTACATCTCTCCTTAACCCTAATAATTTCTGGTTTTCCAAATTCTTCTTTGCGGTGTGTAGCCCATTAATTTATAGTTGTTTGATGTTGAATAGTTGTATTTACTGAACAAGATTCTACTGTACAAATTGACTGTACAAAGTCAGACTTTGGTTGATGCTTGCCTTAAGATAGTGTTCTAGCACAAAACTGGTGTTAATTTCGTCCCAAATGGGCAGAGTAAGCCAGATAAACACAGGAAAAATGGCAAGTCTGGGTACCCCAACTCCCACTCATGATAATCAGGGGACAGAACAGATAATGAATAATCCCGAGGAGAGTTCATAAATAGCTCTACAAACACTGCTGGCAAACATGATAAATGAAAAGATTGAAAACATGCAAAGGAATCTATATGAGCATGAGAGGGAGAAAGACGAGGCAAACAAAAGGTCAATGGAGGAAAAGATTGAAAACCTACAAAGGACTCTGTATGAGCGTGATAGGGAGAGAGAACAGGCAATCCAAAGGTTTATACAGGAATATCATGAGCGTGAGGAAACTACTCAAAAACTGATACAGCATTTGTGTAAGCAGCTTGAGAATACTCAAAGAGAAAGGCAGGAACAGCGTGAATAGGATGAGAACACTCAAAGAGAACTACAGGAATGGCATGAACGGGAGGAAGCTAAGCAAAGAGTAATGCAGGAATTGAGAGATCAGGATAAGGATACACAAAGATCACTTAAGGCATTCATGGGAGCCATTAACAAAGAGCTGAAGAAAATCAGGGGGACCACAAAGGGAATGCTGAATGGAAACAAAGAGAAAGAATGGGAGTCCAAGGAAACCATAACCAATCAACTAAGTGATTTGAGAATAAACACTGTACACCAAATTAAGGAGGTAAAGAAGTTCATACAAGATCTAAAACAAAGCTTCAACAAAGAATTTGAAGCCATCAAAGCTGACCAATTAGAAGCAAAAGAAATAAAAAAAAAACAAAGTAGAAAGTCTTGACAGCAGGTTAGACCATGCAGAAGATTGAATCTTGGGGATTGAAAACAGCCTAGATATTATAGAGAAAGGACATACAAACATCCACGACAAGTCCAAGAAATATGATAGATCTATCCAACACTTGGAAGACACCATCAGAAGGCCTAATCTAAGAATAATGGGTGTAGCGGAGCACCTAGAAGCAGAAGTTAATGGTCCAGGAATTTTGTTTAACAGAATCCTACCAGAGAACTTGCCAAACATGCAAAAAGATAGGCCTATTCAGGTACAAGAAGCTTTTAGAACCCCAAATAGACCAGACCAGAATAGGACATCCCACCATCACATTATAATCCACACAGGATCAACTCAGACCAAGGAAAAGATCCTTAAAGCTGTGAAGGAAAAAAGATTAATCATCTATAAAGAGAAACCAATTGGTATCACATCAGATTTCTCAGCAGAGACAATCAAAGCAAGAAGATCCCGGAAAGATGTATGCCATGCCTAAAAAATAAACAACTATCAACCAAGAATACTGTACTCAGCTAAACTCTCCTTCATAACTGAAGGCCAAATAAAAACCTTCCATAGAAAAGAGAAATTGAAACAATACATCTCCACCAAACCAGCCCTACAAAAGATTCTTAAAGATGTCCTACACATAGAAAACCAACAAGACACAATAAAGGCCAAGAAACTGAGAATCCAAGAACAATAGGAAGAACACAGTTTTCGCAACCCCCAAGAATGTGGATAACATGGAAAGAACTACCAAATACCTCTTAGTCCTATCTCTTAATATTAACGGACTTAACTTTACAATTAAGCGACATACACTGTGTATTTGGATTAAAAAACAAGATGCTTCTATCTGCTGCCTTCAGGAGTCACATCTTGCCATAAAAACAAACACATTTTGAATGTGAAAAGATGGAACAAAATCTACCAAGCAAACGGCCCGCATAAACAGGCAGGAGTTGCAATCCTAATATCAGATAAAATAGACTTCCAATTAAAATTAATGAGAAGAGATAAAGGTCGCTACATACTAATTAATGGATCTCTCCTTCAGGACGATATTACAATTCTAAATATCTATTTGCAAAACAATGGAGCACCAAATTTATCCACAAATCCCACAAATATCCAAAGACATTAATTGCTGGGGACTTTAACACACCACTCTCCCCACTAGATAGAACAACTCAGCAAAAACTAAATGGAGAAACCGCAGATCTAAACAACTGCATAGATCAACTAGATTTAACAGACATCTACCGAATATTTCACCCAGAAGCATCTGAATACACGTTTTTCTCAGCACCACATGGAACATATTTTTAAATAGGCCACATTTTAGGCCACAGAGCAAACTTGTCCAAATCCAGAAACATTGAAATCATACCTTGAATTCTCTCTGACCACAAGGGAATAAAATTGGAACTCAACACCAAAAGCCACCAAAGAAAGTCCGATAACTCGTGGAAGCTGAACAACACACTGTTGAATCAGGAGTGGGTCATGGAAGAGATAAAGAAAGGAAATTCAAATGTTCATGCTATCCAACAAAAATGAGCACACTAATTACCAGGTCCTCTGGGACACAGTAAAGGCAGTACTCAGAGGCAAGTTTATACTTCTGAGCTCCTACAACAACAAATTGGAGAGATCTGAAACCAACAATTTAATGACACATCTAAATTTAATTGAAAAAGAGCAGCAAGATGAACCCCAAACCAGTAGATGGAAAGAAATAAGTAAAATTAAATAAGAATGAAATGAATAGGAATCCAAAAAACTATAGAAAAATCAACAAAACAAAGAGTTTGTTCTTCAAAAAAATTAACAAAATTGACAGACCGTTAGCAAATCTTATTAAAAAAAGAAGAGAACATACCTAAATAAACTCAGAGATGAGAATGGAAACATCACCACAGAAACAACCAAGATTCAGAACATTATAAGGGAATACTTCTCAAAACTTTATGCTAATAAGTTCAAGAACTTGGCAGAAATTGATATTTTCCTAGCAAATACTGACATGCCAAAACTAAACCAACATGAGTTAAACCAGCTTAACAGGCCCATATCAACCATTGAAATAGAAAGAGTAATAAGAGACCTTCGAGCTAAGAAAAGTCCAGGACCTGAAGGTTTTACAGCAGAATTCTACAAGGCTTTCAAAGCGGAGCTCATGCCAAAAATCCTCCAACTCTTCAATGAAATTGAAAGAGAAAGTTTACTACGGAACACATTCCATGAAGCCATCATAACCCTCATCCCAAAACCAGGCAGGGACTCATCAAAGAAAGAGAACTATAGAACCATTTCTTTGATCAACATTGATGCAAAACTTCTCAACAAAATTTTGACCAATCGCCTTCAACAATTCATCCAAAAAATCATACACCACAATCAAACAGGATTCATTTCATGGATGCACAGCTGGTTCAATATATGCAAATCAATTAATATTACTCATCACATCAACAGTAGCAAGGATAAGAACCTCATGGTTATCTCAATGGATACAGAAAAAGCATTCGACAAGATCCAATACCCCTTTATGATGAAGGTTTTGGAAAAATTAAGAATCCATGGAACATTTCTCAATAAAATAAAGGCTATATATGACAAACCTACAGCCAGCATTATACTTAATGTTGAAAAAGTAAAGCCATTTCCTCTTAACTCAGGAACAAGACAAGGATGCCCACTTTCTCCACTTCTCTTCAATCTAGTAAAATAGAATGCCTAGCTACAGCAATAAGACAAGATGCAAACATAAAGGGGAACCAAATAGGGAAACAAAAAGTAAAACTCTTCCTCTTTGCAGATAACATGGTCTTGTATTTAAAGAATCCCATAGACTCCACTCCCAAAATACTCAAGTTGATCCAAAACTTTGGCAAAGTAACAAGGTATAAAATTAACCCCCCAAAATCAATGGCTTGTCTGTATGCCAACAATGAGAAAAGTGTGGTTGAAATTAGGAAAGCAACTCCATTTGTAATAGCCAGCCCAAAATAAAATGCCTAGGAATCAACTTAACCAAAGAAGTGAAGGACCTCTATGATGAAAACTTTAAAAACATGAAAAATGAAATCAAAACAGAACTTAGAAAATGGCAAAACCTCCCATGCTCCTGGATTGGAAAGATTAACATCGTGTAAATGGCAATACTTCCCAAGGTTATCTACAAATTTAATGTGATACCTATCAAAATTCCAACCTCATTCTTCAAGGAAATAGAAGAGGCAATCCAAAAATACATATGGAACAATAAAAGTCCCCGCCTAGCAAAAACGCTTTGCAACCGGAAGTACACTGCTGGAGGAATATCTATACCAAATTTCAAATTATACTATAAAGCTATAGTAATCAAATCAATTTGTAGTGGCACAAGAACAGACCTCAGGTCCAATGGAATAGAATTGAAAATCCAGAAATGAAACCTACAGACCTATAGCCATCTATTCTTTGATAAGTGAGCTAAAACAATAGAATGGAACAAAGACAGCCTCTTCAGTAAATGGTGCTGGCAAAATTGGTTAACTACTTGTAGAAAACTAAAGCTAGAACCTTATATATCACCCTGCACCAGAATCAATTCCAAATGGATCAAAGACCTCGGAGTCAAAGTAAACACGGAAAACATTAGAGGATGGAATAGGAGAAACCCTAGGTCTCCTTGGAACAGGACAAATTTTTCTTAGAGAGCCCGAAACACAACAAATCAAAGAAAGGTGGGACAAATGGATAACATGAAGTTCCAGAGCTTCTGCATCGCGAAGGACATAGGTAGCAAGATCAATAGAAAGCCCACTAATTGGGAGAAGATCTTCACTAGCCATACAACGGCCAAGGGTCTCATATCTAAAATATACTTGGAACTCAAAAAAATTAAATCCCCCAACAACAAATCCTCAAAGAAACAACTGCACAATAAATAAGTGGGCTAAAGATTTAAAGAGAAACTTCTCTGAAGAAGAAAGAAGGATGGCCAATAGACACATGAAGAAATGCTCAACATCCCTAGCCATAAAAGAAATGCAAATCAAAACAACATTGTGATACCACCTCACCCCAGTTAGAATGGCAAAAATAAAGAACTCTAATAACAACAGATACTGGAGGGGATGTGGACAGAAGGGAAACTTACTTCATTGTTGGTGGGTGTGTAAACTTGTTCAACCACTTTGGAAAGCAGAATGGAACTTCCTCAGAAGACTTCACATAGAACTCCCCTATGACCCAGCCATCCCACTTTTGGGCATTTACCCAAATGTTTACAAAAAAGACCACACTAAACCTACCAGCATGACTATGTTTATTGCAACACTATTTACTATAGCTAAGATATGGTGCCAACCCAGATGCCCCGCAGTAGATGAATGGATCAAGAAAATGTGGTATATATACACAATGGAATTCTATTCCTCCATCAGAAAGAATGACATTGCCCCATTTGTTAGGAAATGGAAAGGCTTGGAAAAAATTATCTTAAGTGAAGTAAGTCAAGCCCAAAGAAAGATAGGTCCCATGGTTTCCCTTATTTGCAATATCTAGTATATGTATGAGTGAAGCAGAAAAGGTCAGATAATGTGATGTTAGGAAAATGAACCCTTATATATGTATTTAAATGTTTTTTTCTTTCATGCATTTGTTTCTAATGCATTTATAAGATTATCTCTTTGTTGCTTTGTATGTCTGTCCCCCACACTATAACCCTGCTTTCACTATATTTGATGTCGGTTTAATTTGTGGAAGAGAAGGGGAAAAACAAATCGTTTAAGGATACAGGTGGACCCGTTGCAACAACTTTGGTGGGGGGGACCATTGGGTGGCGGTACAGGGGAAGGCTGGGAAGGGATGTGAAGTGTAAACGAAGGAGGAGCCTGCAATGCTTGATAAGAAATGTACTCATTATCTTGCCCGTGTAATTGTAACCCCGCTCTACAGTATGTTCAAAATAAAAAATAATAAAAAAAAATACTCAGGAGCCTGAGATCTGAGGATAACTGTTCAAAACCAGCCCGGGCAGGAAAATCCGATAGACACTTATCTCCAATAAACCACTAGAATATCAGAAGTGGCACTTTGGCTCAAGTGGTAGAGTGCTCGCCTTGAGCTGAAGAGCGCAGGGACAGTCCCCAAGCCCAGAGTTCAAGCCCCACGATCTACCAAAAAAAATCACATTCGCCAAAATAACATTTGACAAACAGATTATACTTAGTGGCAATAGAGTTATAATAGAGTTACAATAGATTTGATTTACTTACCCTCAATAATGCCAATCAGGTTCAACCATTCATTGAACTGTAGAAATAGTACCACCCACCATTTGTGTCATTCTTTAGGTGCCTTCCAAAATTTGTTAAATATATCAGCCTCCAATATTTCAAATCCAAACATTAGCTAATAAAATAAATTTCATAATTTAATAAGTTACATTTTAAAAAGTCACAAATAGTTGCCTTATCATACGTTATTTTATATTTTCCCTATCTGTCTAACATAGTAAGACTTGAATATGGGTTCTCGTCAGAGATGTGACAAACATAAAATCTGTCTTCTATTTCTATCATATTCCTCTATAATAGTAAATTTTAATTTTCTTTTTTCAAAACTTAAATGTAGTAGAAAATATTATCCCATGTAAAATAAAATAATCACACACCATTGTACAAAGCCATTTATAAAAATTGGTAGTTAGGAATACATTCTAAACCATTTTTAAACTTTCTTATTGACTAAAGATCAATCTTCCAAATGGATGAGAATTAAATCATGTCTAGGTGATTCATGCCTACAGTCCTGCAAATTATTATTGCAGATGAATGAATTATGGAAATATAAGCTGACATAAGTTCAAGTATATGCAGGATTGAAACTCCATGGAATGTATATAAACATTTCAAACTATTAACAGACAGTTTAACAGAATGACTATCAGGAAGTTGAAATCAGAGAGGAATAATAGTAAATACAAAGAATGAATGAGAAATGGAACAAGGAGCAAGTACAGCTAGAATATCAATGTACATATGTGATAAAGGAAGTGGTAAATCTGAAATAAATCTTGGAGAAGGAGTTGGTTGACAATGATAGAAGGAGTGAATCTGATCCAGGAGCATTGGACAATTAGATCGACATATTTAATTGTAACACACTTGCACAATCTTTTGAAATTGTGAAAAAACACACAAAAATTACAACCAAACAGCAATCTCTAAAGAATATGAATATGACCTCTCAAAATTTTAAGCAGTTAATGAAGGGCAGTCTTGGGAAAAGCAAACAAAACTATTCAAAGAGGGCAGTTTGGGGTAGGGGAGAAATTTGAACGGATTTAAATAGATTGTCTCAGGTTACAAATCTCCTATATCTCTGCAAATGTTATCTTCCTTCTGTGAGTTCTCTCTGTCTGAAATGGATACTCCAGTTCTGAGCCACAGTTAATCGCTTGTGAAGACAGAATGGAAGAAACAAGATCAAGAACCTATTACTCGGCTGAAGAGAAAACAATCCTCTATGTTTTCTTTCATCTCTCTTCACTACTCTTTCCTCATACTTTAAAGTCAATTGATTTTGAGTTATATATTTCCTTCTTTGTTCTGGAAAAGTAATTGATGAAAGTAATTCACTAAATATTATTTGCCATTTTTTTTGGTGCTGTCGTGGGGCCTGAATTCTGGGCCTGGGTGCTGTCCCTTAGCTCTTCAGTTCAAGGCTAGTGCTCTACCACTTGAGCAACAACGCCACTTCTAGATTTTTTTTTAATTTTTATTTTTTTATTGTGAACATACCGTACAGAGGGGTTACAATTACATGGGCAATATAATGAGTACATTTCTTATCAAGCATTGAAGCCTCCTCTTTTGTTTACCCTTCACATCCCTTCCCAGCCTCCCCTTGCCCCCCCAACGAACCCTCCCCCCACCACCAAAATTGTAAAGTTCGTTTTCGACATGATAATTTGTACTTCTCCTTGTTGTAACGGGTCCACAGTTATCCTTAAACGACTAGCTTTTCCCCTTCTCCTCCACAAATTATACCAACATCAAATATAATGAAAGCAAAGGTTATACTGTGGGGGAGGGACATACAAAGCAACAAAGAAATAAACTTATAAATGCGTTAGAAACAAATGCATGAAAGAAAAAAAACATTTAAATACATATCTAAGGGTTCATTTTCCTAACATCACATTATCTGACCTTTTCTGCTTCACTTATACACATACTAGATATTGCAAATAAGGGAAACCATGGAACCTATCTTTCTTTAGGCTAGGCTTACTTCACTTAATATAATTTTTTCCAAGCCTTTCCATTTCCTAACAAAAGGGGCAATGTCATTCTTTCTGATGGAGGCATAGAATTCCATTGTGTATATATACCACATTTTCTTGATCCATTCATCTACTGAGGGACATCTGGGTTGATTCCATATCTTAGCTATAGTAAATAGTGCTGCAATAAACATAGTTGTGCTGGTAGGTTTAGTGTGGTCTTGTTTGTTATGTGGTGCTTAGGAATCAAACCCAGGGCCTCAGACAGGCAAGGCCAGCACTCTACCTCTGAGCCACCTTCCCAGCCCCTAAAGTAATGAGTACTTTTTTTTTGGTGGTCATTGGGCTTGAAATCTGGGAGCTGTCCCTTCGCTCTTCACTCAAGGTTACCACTCTACCGCTTGAGCCACAGCATTACCTCTGCCTTTTTTTTTTTTATCATGCTGTTTACTTGTTCAAGGGAGTCCATTAAACTTCACCCCTGCATTTGGTTGACATAAAAACCCAACATTGATGTTAATCAGGCTAAACTCTAATATAAAACATTGTCTCCAAAAAAACCATTCCAAGAAATTGTGATCACAAATATTTGGATATCCGTTTTTCTTTATTCTTTTACCTTGAAAGTCTTCTTGTGTCTAAAGTGCCCACAAACATAAGTACTCCACCACTTTTTGGTTCAATCACTTCTAACCTCAAAGATATATTTTGCTAACTAGGTGCTTAGAGAAACCGCAGAATACTCCACTTTTATTTTCTCTCTTAAGACTCTCCTTTGATACCATATCTGGAACAGTAAAGTTATTTTTGCAAAATTATTTCAATAGATTTTTTTCTCTTAGTCTTGCATTTACTCATCAAGATGTATGGAAGAGAATAAAGTTAATTCACCCATACCTTGGATGACAGTGTCTGTTACAAAGGACAATGCTTCTATGTCCTATTTCTATGTCCTCCTCTTATCTCTTGCCCGATTTCCAATTAATCACAACTTCTTGGCTTCAAGTCTAGTGAAGCTGAAGGACTATAAGGCCTCCCTCACTGCTACATCTTCATGGTTTCTCCTTTAAAAATGTTTGAATTTGCCTCGTTTGGATGTGGGGTTTATTTTCATGTCTTCATTCAATCAGTTCTGCATTTTAGTGAGCCAAATCGGCTTTGTAAAATCACTTTAGGTAGGAAAAATATTACAATCTATATCAAAAAGTTTTGACCTCCTTCCACTGCTAAAGCCAATTTGCTTAGCTAGGGCTTCTAAGAACACTGTTTCTTACCTTTTCCATGTGCTCAATTCTTTTCTGAACCCAAAACTTTTTGTCTTATGTACTAAGAGAAGTCTTCTCTATCTCATGTTAATAAGGATATTATATTTGTGAGCCACTTAGAAATGTGAAATCACTGGTTTGAAGGAGCCAATCAGATTTTTTTTCTGTTTCAGTGCTTTACGTACAAAAACATTGTGGAAAGTATTACAAACAGAAATGTGTTAACCCAATACCTTTTTTCATTGTGGAGGGCACTTTCTCCCAAAATATTTTGACCCAAATTATATTTTTCAGAGAATTACTGTTTGGTAATTAAAGGTCAGTTCACAAATATTGATGTCTTTTTTTAAAGAAATTTGAATTAAATTGCACTATAACCTTGTTTCACACAGTGAGAGTATATTTCCTGGGTAAGAACAATTTTCAAGGCAAGCTACAGGATTTACAAAAAGGTTTCTGAGGTTTGTTTGTTTAGTGTGAATATGAGCCATCTTCACTCACATTGCTCCCTCTCCCCTAAGTATCCATAGATTTCTTTGCATGAAATCCTATTTTCCCAGGCAATTTTAAATTTTCTTAATAGGCTACGTTGTTAAAAAGTTTGAACAATTAAAATGTACGTGTCATAATTTTAAAACTCTTTTAAAATTCCTTTATCAAAACCGTGAATTCACCAATCCTAATTCCACCTTTACCATCAAAAACAGTTAACATGCTGTTTTCACTATATCTAGTCTATTCAACTATTATTTTCCAGTGACCTCGTTATGCATATATATGACCACATAAGCTGATATTGAACAAAATGAACTCCAAGATATGGAATCAGAGATTTTTATTTGCGGTTGTTGTTGTTTTTATGTATTATGTGATTTCAATTTTCTTTGGTTTTCCCCCTTTGGTTTATCTCTTGCTGTATTTGATTTTGGTACCCTGTGTATTGTGTATACATTTACCTTAATTAGGGAAGGGAAGAGGAACATAACAATGGTGACACAAATGACAAAGGGCAAACCAATGCATTAGCAGTACTCACAAGACAATATGTTGGAAATATACATTACAACTTGTGAGGGGTATTGAGGTGAAGGAAAACTGTGAGAAAAGTGCGGGAGGGGGTAACAAGTTTGAAAAGTTATGTATTAACTACCTTACAATTACTGTAACCCGACTGTACATTACTTTGAGAGTAAAATTAAATTTAACAAATAAGCTGCATAAAATAAAATTTCACTGTATTGGTATAGTTAATGTTATTCTTTATAGAGAAAAATTTTAAAAAATCAATAATATTTGTCATCTAATTTGATTTAATTAACCTTTCTTTATCAGAAGTTCGTCAACTTGAATGTTTTCCAACTAGACAATATTTTCCAATACACTTGCATATTTTGGAAAAAATAAATTTAGCACATTCACACACATAAAACAAAAACAGTTTAATTGTATAGAAACTCATAACTTTTAAAATTAAATAAGTTGTTAGGAGAGAATATATGTGTTCTTCAAAATTCCTATGACTAATAACTACTCAATTTCAAATTCTGAACATTCCATACCTGAGAGATTCAAAACAGTACTTGTTTTCATGTTATATAATTCTGTAATAGATGCAGTTTCCAATGGGGTGTTAAAGATTGAGAAGTGAACAGAAAAATAGTCACATTCTTGTAGAGGATAAAACTATGAAGCATCTGTAATAATTCTTCAAGAGTAAGCAATCCCCAGCTTTATGCCATAAAGTCATCCTAGCCCAACAGTTTCCAACTTGTAAGGTGCACCTTAAAGTTCCCTTAATTCACATCAGGAATAGCTTATATCTGCTGTGAAAAAAATACTAAACGTCTGGTATTGTGTTGCCCTTCTTGTTCTGCAAAGAACACCACAATAAACTCAGTTGAATCAATTTTCCCCCAGTGGTATTCTTGAGATCAGAACACTTGCAAATATTACTTATATTTATACTTTTTTAACTATCATAGATATTCAGGATACTAAGATCAGAAGATTATGGTTCAAAGCCCATCCAGGCAGGAAGGTCCCTTAGAATCTTATCGCCAATAAACTTCTCAGAAATAGCCAGACACAAGTGGCACTGAGGTTGAAGTGGTAGGGCAGGAGCCTTGAGCTCAGAGACAGTGTCCAGGCCCAGAGTTCAAGCCCTAGGTCAAACCAATAAAACAAAAACAAAAATTGGGCTGGTAAGGTGGCTCAATGGTAGAGCGCCTTGCATGCATGTTCGATTCCTCAGCACCACATATGCAAAAAGAAAAAAAGCCAGAAGTGGCGGTGTGGCTCAAGTGGAAGAGCGCTAGCCTTGAGCAGGAGAGCTGTGGGACAGCGCCCAGGCCCAGAGTTCAGGCCTCACGACCGGACCCCCCTAAAAAATATAAAATAATAATGAACCCAAACCTACCGTTATTCTCATTGCATACCGATGCACATAATTAAGGAAATTGCTTCCTGTGTAACATATAGGTAGAAGAAAGATGTCACACAATTATTCTCTTCATACCATGTTATACCAAACCCTCAAAAATGCTTTTTCTAAATTTATAAATTAATATCATCCATTTGTTGGCAATTCTGTCTAGATTATTCACATTATTATTTTATACATGAACTGTTGGAATTACCTATTAGCTAAGTTCTAATTATAACTCTCTTGAAAGAATATTCTAGGCAAATAGAATGCCAGAATAATTTGTGAATTTGTCAGTTAAAGCCTCTACTTAAAAAGAATTTTGTAGTATCCTATAGAATATGGAATTACAAAAAAAACTATTTATTTTTAATCTAAATTCTAATTTTGCAAGGTCCACAAAGTCCTACATTAGACGAACTGTGCTATTTCTCCGGGCTTAAGTTTTGTAAACCTTCATCATTTCTTTGGCATCCAACAGAATGACGCTTACTTACTTTTTCAAATTTTGGATGGGAATCATGAGCTATTTTGCATATAAGAATGTTTGTAATGAAGAGAACATTTAAAACACAACTGAGGATTATATATCAGTTGCATTTCAATAGGAAACTTGACTTCTCAAAACATAATGACAAAATTAGCCCAAACTCCCAACTGTGTATTCCTTTCTTATAATTTGGTTTCTTTTGAGACAAAACTATACTACCTGGTCCAGGGAAGGAATCACTGTGTAATTCCACTCTCTAATCTCCTGTCTTAGTCTGAGTGCCAGAATTCCAGGCTTGTATCACATTGCCCTGCCATAGTTTGTTGGTTTATTTAATCTAGAAACACTCTAGCAATTCTGAACTTCTCTGATGATCTTATCCATTGACTGCTCAGACTGTTTATGTACAAATTTGAAAGATGTTCTAACATTTGACACAGGATATGACCATTTTCAGATGCACATGCAGGGGTCTCTGAATCATTCCTCCATGAATCCGATCCCTTTAATAATGATTACTTGACTTTCTTACTATCTCTGGTCCCTACCTATGTAATAGTGTCAAACATTTTTGAAGAAAGTTCACTTGAGAACTTTTTAATATTCAAATTTATCACTTGATTCTAGTTTTACTCAGGACATATTTTCTATTGCTTTCTAACTTTTCTACATATTCTGAGAGTTGTTTCATTTGTGTATTCATGTGTGCACATATAAGTGCCTCTGTGTGTATGCGTGTGTTTGTATGTATGTATGCAAAAGCCTCAAGCTCTTATTCAACAATCTTGCTCATGAGTTGTATTCCATCACTTGAACTGTTCTTCCAATGCAGCTGTGGCTGGTTAATTATAGATAGTGTCTCAAAGATTTTTCTGCCCAGGCGGGATGAAAACTGAACTTCCCAGACTCCTTTACATTCTTAAGTTTTAGTTTTCCAGGAGTATCAACTTTTAAACTACAAACGTTTTGTGACTGTGAAGTCTAACCTGTAGCCCAGATTTTTAACTCAAGAATTTATATAAAGATAGATGAACATACACATTACATATGCTGAATGTACACTGTTAGAAATGTGATCTTAAGCTGGGTGACGGTGAGATCGGAGGATTGAGGTTCAAAGCCAGCCCTGGTAGGAAAGTCCCGGAGACTCTTTTCTCTAACTACAAGAAAACTGGAAGTGGTACTGTGGCTCAAGTGGTAGAGCACTAGCCTGAAGCTGAATAGCAGAGGGACAGCACCCAGGGTTCAAGTGCCACGACCAACAACAATATATATATATATATATATATATATATATATATATGAAATAAAAATAAACATGATATTTGCCTCCAGGTTCATTGCTAGCATAATCCCTGCACTTTCAAAATGGACTTTTTTTTCCAGTTAAGCCCATTCTCTTATATTTGACTTGCATGGAACCAGAATCATTCTTCTATTCTACTTTTTACAAATTTGCACAATTGGAAGTGTGATTTAGAAAGGGAGTGGTGTCATACTTTATGTTCCACTTAGGAGTAATGCTTTCTCTATATCACTTCTGTAAATCTACATACTGAACTTGGCTTCATTGTTTCAATGTTGTCTTATTTGTAGAGTCTTCTATATTGTATTGAACCCTTAAACACAGAACTTCTCTTTCTCCTATTATTGCTATTGTTTCTCTTATTATTAACTTTTGTACACTTGGAAAATAATGCACAGCACATACACTCACAAAAAAATGATCTAAGAACCCTCTTCCCATTTAAAATTCACCTTAAATTACAGAGCACTTATGAAGTTTGAGCTCAATGTACTCATGGATAATGTATTTATAACCAATTTAAATTTCATATTTTCTCTTTACTAAGTTGTCTCTGAAACACTGCTACATGATGTCAAAGTGTCCTGGTGCTATTTCAACGAAGCCAGCACACATTCATTATACCTTAAGCAGCACCATAAATTGCTACTGGAAGTAACTATTACTGGAGGTGGAAACTGATCCCAGGAGAGGAATTGAACATAGAGGTATGACAAAGTTCAAGTTAATTTGTTTTCCTTTTTACTGTACAAGAAAAGGATCCAAGGATTGAGGGAAACTCTGTCCCTGATTTTTCGAGTGTGTTTTTACTCATATAAAACTTGTTTTAAACTTCTGGTTGAGAGTATTACAAAAGGAAATAATGTGCCATTTGAGGGCCAGCATGGAAGAAAAGGAAATAACGTTGTTTTAAAAGTGTTCTACTGAAAAGAAAAAAAGACATGGAGATTTGAAAGTGCTTTATGGATGGATATTTCACTCCTGAGATGAATCTCTTGTTGCATGATTTAGTTATCCATTCCTTTAGTCTGGTCCTGAGTTCTCCATAGCAATAAAGATTCCAAAAAAGCACGATCCAGTGAGGATAATCAGCAAATTCAGTTTCTTCTCAGACCAGTACTCCTTTAAGGAGGGTCCCAAAGAAATACCTGTTTTTTTTTTGTTTGCTTGTTTGTTCAGTTTGTGTGGATTCTGGGGCTTGATCCCAGAGGCTGGACCATATACCTGAATAGATTTCTTTCCTGCCCACCTGCCCCCAAAGCTTGTACTTTACTGCTTGAGCCAAACCCCCACTTCTGGACTTTTTGGTGGTTAATTAGAGATGAGAGGTTGACAGACATTCCTGCCTGGGTTTGCTTTGAACTGAGATAGTAAGAAAGTCAATGATGGGCTGAGAAGGTGGCTGAGGAGTAGAGTGCTTGCATTGAATGCATGAGGCCCTGGCTTCGATTCCTCAGCACCACAAGAGCAGAAAAAGCTGCTGGATGTGGTGCTGTGTCTCAAGTGGTAAAGCACTAGCCTTGAGCTGAACAGCTTAGGGACAGTGCCCAGGCCCAGAGTACAGGCACCTTGACTGGCAAAAAAAAAAGCCAAGTGACATTAACTGTATCAAGACTTCTGATTTGAACCAAGAAATACTATATGAAGTTTATTATAAAGCTAATATTTGACAATTTTCAAAAGAAGAGAATATGTCCATCCAAGAAGCCATAACTTAAATAAGTCAGCAAAAGAAAGTGCAATGAATCATTTTGGAATTTTTTCTGCTTTGGAAGATTACTATTGACATTGTCCTTCCTTTTGGGGAAACTTTAAGTCATATTTGCGCTTTTTTTTTAGTTGTGGGTCTTGAACTCTGATCCTGGGTGCTGTCCCTCAACGATTCAGCTAAAGCTCAGTGCTCTACCACTTTATCTATGGCACCACTTCTGGGGTTCTGGTAGTTAATTGAAGATAAGAGTCTCATGGACTTTCCAGAGCAGGCTGGCTTTGAACTGGAATCCTGTGGTCTCAACCTCCTGATTAGCTAGGATTACAGGCTTAAGCAACCAGTACCCAGCTCATATTTCCAATTAGTGCATTTAATGACACTATTTAGACAAAGAATGGAAATTTGAATCAAATGATGACATGGCAGCTTTTCAGAAAAATTGAGGTAGCAATACATAATTCCTCCTATTCCATTTTGTTACATTAATGACGCATGAGCTATGGGACTCTTACATTAGCAACCCCTTGCCATCTGTGCAGTTGTATTTAGTATCAGGAAAGATTGAGATTTTTAGAAAGAAAAAGATCAGGTGTGGAAAAACAGCATAGGAGGAGATACATTTATCACACAGAGATTAAGAAATAGCCTAAGAGATTTGGAATGCTAAAGGCAATGATGAATAAGCCTGGTTGATAACTAGTTCTTCAATAACCAAAAATGGTTCCCCAGAATGGTTTCTGGTATGCATTAGTTACTATCATTTGCTCCTTCCATCTTGAGTTATTCCTTCTCTTGTCCCAACTGATAATTTGCCTCTGCCTTTTTGTTGCCATGACTGACCAAAAAGATTTCCAAATCTCACTTGACTATCCTTCTCATTGTGATTAGCAGTGACCACTCAAAAGCCTAGAATCTTTGAGTTTCCAGAATTAATCTTCACCTGATATCTAAGCACATTCCCAGAATTATTTGCTGTGATCTAATGAACAAAACTTTTTTTTTCAACACAGTGTCCTAATATAGGTAAATTACATGAATTAGGGAGTATTGTCAGGTATTAGTATGGAAGGAGCAATATATATTCCAAGTATGGATTATTTATTTTGCATTTACTCACTACATTTTTTTTTGCCAGTCCTATAGTACTGGGGCTTAACCTCAGGGCTAGAGAATTATTCCTGAGCTTTTTCTTTCTCTCATGGCTAACATTCTACCACTTGAGGCACAGCACCACTTCCAGTGTTTCTTTTTCTGTTTATCTGGTATGAGGAATTGAACTCAGGTGTTCATGCATGGTAGGCAATCACCGTACCATGAAGCCACATTCCCAGAGCTCTAAATGAATTTCTTAAGATGGTATCATATTTTCATTCCAAAACTAAGTATCATAATTGGGGCCAATTGCTAGAAAAGGACGTAGAAAACAATACTAAGTCCAATAAGGCTAGATCGACAATGAATAACTGTCACGGTCTAGCCAGGCACAGAGGGGCTTACCTCATGGGGCTGGTTCAACAGGCTGGAGTGAGACAGTTCCTGAACCACAACCCACCTCGAGATTGAGAGGGCCACCTTGGGTTCCAGCCACATGGGAACACTGGGCCACCTCTTCAGCACCCATTCAACCAGTTCCTGTGAGAGAAAGAGAGAGAGAGAAAGAAAGTCAGAATTACAATTAAGCCGGGTGCTGGTGGCTCAGGACTATAATCCTAACTAAGAGGCTGAGATATGATGAACATGGTTCACAGCCAGCCCAGGTGGGAACGTCCATGAGAATCTTATCTCCAAAGAACCACCAGAAAACTGGAGCACTGTGCCTCAAGTGGTAGAGTGCTAGTCTTAAGCTGAGGAGCTCGAGGACAGCACCCAAGCCCAGAGTTCAAGCCCCACGACTGACAAAACGTGGACTTCCCACCACAAGAAGTATACTGAATACCACACATTCTCCTCGGGACCATGGCATAGAAGTCATGCTGAGCTTTCTGTCAACTGGAGGTCATGAGTTGGTCACCTGGCTTTTCCATGCCTCATTTTCCCCAACTACAAAACTGAACACAGTGAAGGATCTTATTCCTCATGGGAATAGGATAAGGATGAAAGAGAACCATGTTTTATTTCATAATCCCGTACATGTCACATGACTAAAAACAAGCCCCATCTGAGCACTTTCCCAGTTATCTTCCTGTCGTATGCTCACAGAATTGCCAAGAACCGTATGTGACAGCTGCTCCCTCTGTGCCTGGCCCTGCTCCAGAGATCCCCCTGTACTGATCCCTTGTTTCCTCACAACTGTCCCAGGAGGAGACTGAGGTACAATTGTGGAGCCTCAACCCAGAGCTTTACGGTTGCTGTAAACTAAGTTCAGGACAATCATCTAAAGCAATGACTGAGCATGGCGCTATATGTCTACCATCCCAACTAAGGAGGACCAGGCCTCATGGCTCATGCCTGTCACAGATAGGAGGATCACGATCCAGCCCAGCCTGAGCACATATGGAGTGAGTGTCTATCTCGGAATTGCCCAAGAGAGAAAGGCTTGGCTACCGTGGTAGACAACCTGACTGGCAAGCCTAAGGCCTTGAGTTCAAACCTTAATACACCAAAAAGAATGAGAGTCCAAATGCCAGAGACTCATGCATATAATCCTAGCTACTCAGGAGGCTGAGATATGAAGATCACAGCAAAAGATATAAAATAGGTTTGGCCTCACCCATCAGAAGTCATGATGAGAAAACACGGAGTCTGATTTATGCTGGTGAACTCCATACCAGCAGGGCTCACATCCGTACTAAGTCCCGACCATACTGTCTGTCCCCCTTGGAAGCCAAACCCTGTGGGCCTCATACCCAGGTCCTCCCAAGCTCCAGGTGCCACCAACCAGGCCCAAAGGAGTAGACAGCTCCAAGGCACACAGGACCCTTGGTCTTGTAATTTAATGTTGCTGAGTCCCCTTCAAGCATCTCACACTTCCAGGCCCCCAGACCCCAGGCACAAAGTCCATGCATCCCCCAAATGTAGCAGGCAGAAGTTACCAAAGGACCCAGCCTCCTTATTGCAACCCACTTCTACACACACACACACACACACACACACACACACACACACACACACACACACACACACACACACACACACACACACACACACACACAGTCTCAGAGCAGTGCCTCTCCAGAGTTTGTTGGTTCCTCATCTGGCACAATGTACAAGCTGAAGCACAGGGGTTCCCTTAGAGGAATCAGGGGCTCCCACTCAAGTGGAACACCACTCTACTGATGCAGCACCACACACACACACACACACACACACACACACACACACACACACACACACACACACACACAGACTCAGAGCAGTGCCTCTCCAGAGTTTGTTGGTTCCTCATCTGGAACAATGCACAAGCTAAAGCACGGGGGTTCCCTTGGAGGAATCTGGAGCTCCCACCCAAGGGGAGCACCACTCTAATGATGCAGCACCACCCTGCCTATCCCTTTCTCCATGGCCAAACCCTTGACTCCCCATTCACCAAAACTCTAGGCTAGAACTTTGGGTTAAGGAGTCCCCAGACAAGTGGATCCTCAGAGCCAGGACTGAAAACAAGCAGGGGGTCATGGGTTCCCCAAGGGGGTGTCTGACCCGAGGTGAGGGCGGTGTTGGGGAAATGGATGGAGTCCTAATAGCTACATACATAGACTTACTCCCTACTTCCAGGCTACATGCTTCTGGGCCACATGGCAGATTCTTGGAAAGGACAAGGAGACCAGATGGACTGGGAGCACCAGCAGAAGCTGGCAGAGCTGGGAAATGTGATCACTCTGTGAGAACTGTTCATAGTTGGGGGGAGGGTACAGGCTGGGTGTATGTGTATGTTTGTTTGGGGGGGGGTCCTCCCAGATATTCACATTCTGCTCTGTCCCCCAGCACTCTCACTTCCCTAATGGGCTCTTCTGGGACCCTCTCTTCAGGTGAAAGGGTGACCGAGCACAGAGGACAAGGGCTCACACAGCAAGAGAGACCTATCTTCTGCATCCAACACCCCCAACCCCCAGAAAAAAAGGAAAAGACCCAAGAAGGCAGGTGTGGAGGTGCTGCTCCCCACCTCTGACTAAAGCCACCAGGTTCCCACCAGGAAGAGGAAGGGTGCAGATTCGTGGCTGTGTGGCTCTCACTGCTCCAGGCCAGGGCCTCTGTGGTGACTTCTCAACCATTCCTGCATCTCCCTGTTTCCTGGGACACTGGCAGCTAGGGATGGGGGTAGGATCCCCTGATCAACACCCACTCCCACCCAACCCCTGGGGCACATTTGTGGCAGAGCCCTGGCCAGAGTGGAGGGTATGGGGGAGCCGGAAGTCCAATAAGCATGGAAGGGATTCTGTGTTGTTTGTGTCACAGGATATGGGCCCAGGAGGAAGCCACTCACATGTGCTGCTGGGAGAAACTGTTGAAGGTAGCTCTGGGTGGGTTCGAGCAGCGAAGGCAGTAGCATGGCAAATACTCAGGCTTGGAGCAGAGACAGGTGGCCTGGACCAGGTCAGGGCCACAAGTCTGCCTGTGGTGTGCCATCACCTGAGGACTCCAAGAGGTGCCATGGGTCCAAGCAAGCAGTGCTAGGTTTGAAATGCAGTGCCATGCGGAATGCTGAAGGGGACTGGTGTGTGCAGGTGCGTGGCAGGGCTGAGCAAGGCCTCTCCTCCTACGGTTTGAGTCTCTTGATCACCACTCAGCCACCTCTACCTTCCTCAACTGTTGGTAGTGGTGTCAACCAACAGAGGAATCCCAGTGCTATCAGGCAGGATGGAATGTGGGTGTGACCACCATTCTTATATCAGAAAGAAGTATGAAAGAATGGGAATGTGGCCAGAATCCTGTGATGCAGGCAGAATGACGAGAGTGAAGATTACAGTGGCTCCCCCAACCCCTTTCCCAGGGAACTCTGTCCAATTCAGTTGGGGACAAGAGGGTGACCGGTTTTAGATTGTTGTCTATGTCTGTTTGTTGCCAGTCCTGGACCTTAAACTCAGGATCTGCGCACAGTATGTAAGCTGCTTTTGGTCAAGACTAGCCCTCTAACACTGGAGCCACACAGCTCTACTTCTGACTTTGTTGGCATTGAAGTTGGACAGGACTCTCGAGGACTTTCCTCCCTAGGGTGACTTTGACAATGATCCTCCTATCACAGCCTTGTATCAAGGAGGACTGCTGAGAGCCACTGGTGCCTGCCTAATCATTGGTCTTGCTGATGTTCTGGCACAAACCTGTGAGTTCCCTATCCTTGGGTTGAAGTGGTGTGAGCTGGAGCCCACAGTTGGAATCCTGGACCTGACACCTCCAAATGGCAGGAGAACCTAAGAAACTCATTCTCATCCATAAGATTACCAAGGGGATGTGATCATTGTCAAGACTGAATGAGCAGTTATTGAATGATTCTAGGATCAAATTATGCACAATTATATCCTAGGATACTGGTGTCTTTTAGTTAATACTTCATTAAGCATTTAAACAATCACATTCATTAAATGGAGGCAGAATGAAATACCTAAGAATTAGACCTCACAAAGTATAAAGGTGCAATTTTTTTCTGCCACGATTGGGATTTGAACTCATTGTCTGGGTAACTCTGTTGCACTGTGTGGGAAGGGGAAGCTTGCCTCCTTGAAGTCAGGAAATTCAAGTCTGTTCCTTAGGCCTGAATTGGATCCCCAGCACTAAAAAACATCCTATTCATGTACATTTTAAACATATGATTTATATTCATGTACATATGTTCATTCCATATTACACTCACTCATTCTTTTTTTGTTTTTTTTCTTGTATTCACCATTTATTTTATTGACTATTATGACACATGGAACATTGATTACATATGATTATAGGTCTGCATATGTATTCCACTTTATACCTGACACCCAGGACTTTCACAGAAAAGGAAACAAATATGTCACCATGATTACTCCATGATTTATTGTTTGGGAGTGCTGGCATCTGAACTCATGGCCTACAGGCCAAATTCATGAATTGGTGAGTGTCAACACACCAACCTGGGGCAATAGAGCTGACAGGCAGTTCCCAGGACCTGAGATCGAGCCCCAAGGGTTGACAAAATATGAACAGATTGACATGCAGATGACAGTACACTAATAAATATAAATAAATATGTTTATAGAGTGCCAGAGATGTCTATACATTATTCAGTTATATAGATTACATTCCTAAAAATTGTGGGGTAATTAATGTAATTAACGTTATTATTTTTTTTAATTGTATTTTATTTTATTTGAGAACATACTGTACAGAGGGGCTACATTTACATGGGCAGGATAATGCATACATTTCTTACCAAGCATTGCAGCCTCCTCCTTTGTTTACCCTTCACTTCCCTTCCCCGCCTCCCCCCTCCCCCCACCCAATTTTACCCCCCTCCCCCAACCCAATTATACCCCCCTCCCCCCCCACACACCGACATTGTAAAGCTGGTTTTGACATGACATTTTGTACTTCTCATTGTTGCAACAGGTCCAACTGAATCCTTAAACGACTTGTTTGCCCCCATCTCCTCCACATGTTATACTGACATCAAATATAGTGAAAGCGGGGGTTACACTGTGGGGGAGGGATATACAAAGCAACAAAGAAATAATCTTATAAATGCATTAGAAACACATGCATGAAAGAAACGAAAACATTAAAATACATATTTAAGGGTTCATTTTCCTAACATCACATTATCTGATCTTTTCCGCTTGACTCATACCTATACTAGATATTATTTTTATCCTTAATAAACTATTAATGAAATCAGTGTCCTGAAATTATTGCATTCATGTAAGTAATAGTATTCTTTTAATGCTTCATAAATATTAAATAAAATCAAGCAGCTTCCTGAAATCATCTTGTCTAATTATATAGGAGAATCATTCATGATCAACTCATTCAACCGTGACATTGATAACATTCTTATGGATGGGAACGAGTCTCTTAGTATCTCCTGCCATTGGTAGGTGTCAGGACTGGGATTTGAAATCAGGGCCTATGTTGCCACGTGGTCCTATGGCTTCCCCGATAGTCCACCACCTTTCAGCAATGCAAGGTAAAATACCCATTGCAACAGTTCCGACCCAGGAGGGTCACCTCACAAAGGAAGAAAACATAAAAAGGCCATCTTGCCATATTTTTCCTGTGATTTTTTTTCCCTTCAAGGCCTAGGGATCTTGGATCCCAGGATCAGCTGTGGATCCAGTGGCTGCACCTCAGCCTAGGGTGATCGAAGCTGAAGCAGAGTTGCCACGACCCGAGTTCAAGCCCTGCTCTGGGAAAAAATAAAATAAAATAAATTTAGCTCCCTGGCTTGCAATTCCCACCATTTATTCTGCCAGGTTTTGGATTTGAACTCAGGGTCTGGGTAAATCTGCATTGGATAAAGGGGAAGCTCACCATACTTGAAGATAAGAACTTCAGGCCTGTTCACTAGGCCTGAATTCAAGCCCCAGCCTTTGAAAACATACTATTTATATAAACATAGGCTTTGTACTTACCTACAGATGTTCAGTCCATACAAGTTTGGTGTGGTTGTTCCTTGTATTTATTGTTGTATTCATTTATTTACCATTGATTTTACTGTCTATGATGACACCTATTCCGTTTATTACATTAATGACAACCTATCACATAGCATCTAGATTTGTAGACATGTTCTCCATCATGCCTGACACCCAGGACTCTCAGAGAAAAGGAAAACAAGTTTCACACTCAGCTTCTTACTCCATCATCCAATTGTTGGTAGTGCTGGAATCTGAACTCAGGGCCTAGCAGGATTAATTGGTAAATAGGTCAATGTGAACACACTATCCTGTGAACAACTAAGGAGGAAGGCCATTCCCAGGATATGACATTGATCCCCAGGGTGGGGCACAATAGTTATAAATTCATTGTTTAAGTATAGGATCTGTAGTTACATATATGTGTGGACAGCATCTCGTGTTCGGTGTACTTCTTATTTTGTGTCTTATCCATGGAGGTATAGTGTATTTTACTGAGTACTGTAACAGATATAACCGTGTTTACATGGATGACAACCTATTGCCATGTCTATAGGGTTTCTTATGCGTTCTCCATCCTAGTTGAGTCCCAGAACATTCACAAGACAGGTAAATAGGTGAATCATTTGGCTTATCACATCAGGATTCATATTTTGGCTGCGTTGGGATTTGAACTCAGAGCCTAGCAGGCCTAATGGAGGAAAAGGTCAAGATGAGGACACCGGTCTGTGAGCAATGAAGGAGATAGGCCATTCCCAGGACCTGACATGGACTGCCAGGGAAGGCCAGATAGTCATAAATTCATAATTTAAACATAAGCTCTATATTTACATACATGTGTGAGCAGCATCTTGCATTCAGTACACTTCTTTTCCTTATTTTGTTCCTAATTCATGGAGGTATTGTGTATTTTATTGGTGACAGGTATAACTGTGCTGACATGGATGATAACCTGTTCCCATAGTTATAGGGTTGCCTATGCATTCATTCTCCTTCCTAGTTGAGACCCAGGACTATTACAGGAGAGGAAAACATTCGCAACGAGTGGCTTCTGACATGAGGATGAAACTTTTGTCAGTGCTGGGATGTGAATTCAGGTCTGGGTAGCTCTGTTGAACTGTGGTGGAAGGGGAAGCTCACCATCCTTGAGGACTAGAATGTGAGGCCAGGTCCCACGCCTGATCTGAAGCCCCATCACTGGACAAAACAAGCCCAACTTTTTTAAACATAGGATCTCTCTTTATCTACAGGTGTGTTATGCAACTTGCATTCAGTGTAGTTATTCTCTTTATTTTGTGTCTTATTCATGGATGTATTGTATGTTTTATTGAGTATGACAGATATAACTGTGCTGACATGGATGTCAACCTATTCCCATGGCTATAGAGTTGCCTATATAGTATTCTGCATCTGCGCTGAGACCCAGGACTTTCACAGGAAAGGAAAACAGATGGATCAATTGGCTTCTCACATCAGGGTGAAGCTTTTGGCTGTGCTGGGATTTGAACTCAAGGCTTAGCAGGCCCAATTGGTGAATGGGATATGGTGAGCACACCAGCCTGTGAGCCACTAAGGAGCTTGGCCATTTCCAGGACCTGAGATCAAGCCTCCCAGTGTGGAGGCCAATATAGTCAAAAATTCCCAATTTAAACAGAGGACCTCTATTTCCATACATGGGTGGGCAGTACCTTGCATTCTGTGTAGTCATTCTCATTATTTTGTCTTATTCATTGATGTGGTGTGTATTTTCTTGAGTATAGAATGACAAATATAACTGTGTTGACCTGGATGACAACCTATTCAAATAAGTAGAGAGTTGCCTATGCATTCTCCATCCTAGCTGAGACCCAGAACATGCATAGCACAGAAAAAAAACGATGCAAAGTCTGGCTTCTCACATCAAGGTGAATTTTTGGCAGTGTTGGGATTTGAACTTGGGGCCTAGGCATCCCAATTGGCCAATGGGTCCATGTGCGCACGCCAGCCTGTGAGCCATGAAGGAGCTGGGCCATTCCCCGGAACTGAGATCGAGCCCCAGGGAGGCTGCAATAGACATCAATGCATCATTGAAACATGGGATGTATATTCACATCTGTGTGTGGACTGCATCGATAATTTAATGTAGTTCTTCTCTCTATTTTGTATGCTATTCATGGATGTAATGTGTATTTTCTTGAGTATATGATGACAGGTATAACTGCACTGACATGGATGACAACCAATTCCCATGGCCACAGGGAGACCCATGCATTCTCCATCCTAGCTGAGACCCAGAACTTGCACAGGAAAGGAAAACAGGTGCAATGATTGGCTTCTGACATCAGGATGATTCTTTTGGCAGTACTGGGGTCTGAACTCAAGGCCTAGCAGACCCAAGAGGTGAATGGGTCCACGTGAATACACCAGCCTGTGAGCCACTAAGGAGCTAGACCGTTCTCAGGACCTGAGATTGAGCCCCCAGGTGGGGGTAGGGGGAGAGTGCACAGCAGTCATCCATTCATAAGCTGAAAGTAGTATGCAAATAAGTACGTATTTGTATAGAGTAGGAGAGATGGCCACCTGTGATGGAATCGAATCTACTGTGTGACTACCAATTCTTGGATCTTTCCTGATGCCTCCGTTTCACAATTGATGATTATTGTCATGTTTCATCAAATCTTCATTGCAAATAAGCAATATCCCATGATTCTTGCCTATCATTGCCTCCTCCTATAACGCATGAACTACTGATTCAAAGATGACATCAATTGCATTCCATGACTCTTCTAGGTCCATAAACTAATATCTTGGATCTTCCTCCACCGTCTTAGTATGGTGGCTGAATTCAAGCCTCAGGCCTGGAAAACACACTCCTGATATACATTTTAAAGATAGCACTTATACTTCCAAACAGATGTTCAATCCATATCGTGTTTGGTGTGGTAGGGTTTATACTTCCATAGAGATGTTCAGTCCATACAGTGTTTTGTGTGATTATTCATTTTATTTCTTGTTTTATTCATTCATTTACCATTTATTTTATTGACTCTGATGACACCGATACCATTTATTATATTGTTTATATCCTATCACATAGCATCTAGATTTTTAGATGTGTTCTCCATCATGCCTGAAACACAGGGCTCTCCCAGAAAAGGAAAACATGTGTCACAGTCGGCTTCTTAATTCAAGAATAAATTTTCACAGTGCTAGGATATGAACTCAGGGCCTAGCTTGCCCAATTCATGAATGGGTGAGTGTGAGCCTGGCAGCCTCTAGCCAATGAAGCTGTCAGGTGGTTCCCAGGTGCTGAGATTGAGCCTCAGGTTTGGCCAAAACAGCGATACATGGATAGGCAGACGGGGATATATAAATAAATATATATTGGTAAAAAATTGACAGAGCCGACTATGTATTATTGAACGACATCTACTACTTTCCTACCAACTCTTAGGTATTTATTATACTTCCATTGGAGGAATATGATTCTTTTCATGCTTAATAAACTATTAATTAAGATCAATCAGCATCCTAGGATTCTTGCATCCAGTTTTAGACTAAACCACTGCACGAACTACTCTTTCAATCAGTATTCCAATGCATAGAAACGAGTCTCTTAGGATCTCTGCCACTGGTAGGTGTCTGGACAGAGATT
This sequence comes from Dipodomys merriami, assembly GCF_024711535.1. Classification (NCBI taxonomy): domain Eukaryota; kingdom Metazoa; phylum Chordata; class Mammalia; order Rodentia; family Heteromyidae; genus Dipodomys; species Dipodomys merriami. The sequence goes on along the minus strand of NW_027202777.1, from coordinate 32,804 downwards.
TGAAACTGGGGCCTATGTTGACAGGTGGGCCTATGGCTTCCCAGATAGCCCGCCATCCTTCAGCAATGGCAGGCCAGGTCCACTTTGCAGCTATATCATTCAGAACCAGTAGGGTCACCCTGCAAAGAAAAAAATTTAACCCCCCCAACCCTCTGCAGCTCACTATTTTTGGTGCTGTTCCACGTTTTTTTTCTTCCTGCAAGCCCTCTTGGCTTGGGATCCCAGGATTGGCAATGGGTCCAGAGGCTGCAGCCCAGCATAGGGATATCATGCTTAGGCAGTTGCCATGATCTGAGTTCAAGACCCCTGGTTGGCAAAAAAAAGAGCAAACAAACAAACAAATAAATAATTTATGTATTTATTTAACTAAATTGAAAAAATAAAGCTCCATGATTTGGAATTTCTGCTAGTTTTATTTCCTATACTGGGATTTGAACTCAGGGTCTTGATAAATCCATACCAATGTGAGGGAAGGTGCAGAGTCACGACTCCTTTAGTTCAAACCCGTGCCAAGCCAAAATTAAAAAAATAAGTCACTGATCTTGGCAGGGGGGAGGTAGTTGTGCAGATGGGAGGGAAGGGATAGTAGGGGGAAAACAAAGGAATAGGCAACAATGCTTAATAGGAAATGTACTCATTACTTTGCTCATATAACTGTAACCCCCTGTACATCATTTTTACAATAAACATCATACAAAAAATAAACAATGAAGTGCTCAGAGAAGCACTTTGGGGGTAAGGGAAAGCTGTCTGAATAGCTGTACAAAATTCTACACTTTTTTTTTAATGTTCAGGATGGAACTGAATGAACATAACTGCTTTCATCAAAAAAAAATTGTCAGTCTCTTGGAAATAGGGCTAGTATTTCTGCCATTGCTGGGATTTGATCTCACATTCCAGGTAACTGTTTTGCACAATGGGTAAATTCAAAGCTTACTGTCCTTGAGGAAAACAAATTCAGGCTCGAGTTCCCAAGGCCTGCAGTAAGGCCCTGCAATGGAAAAATATTTATGATATATACTTACATATGAATGTTTATTACATATTATGATTATTATCATTGTTTTTATTTATTTTATTTTTATTTTATTCATTTATTCATTGTTTAATGTATTTAGTATTATTGCATGCATAATATTTATTCTATTTTGTACATCTATTATAAAATTATACTCAATAATTTAGGACATGGAGTCATTTTTCATTAATAATTTATTAAGTGTTGAAACATGATACATAATTAAATGGAGGCATTTGTCACAGTCATCACATGTTTAGTGTCTGTCCAAAGTATGAGCTTTGTCTTATTCATCTTTGGACAACTTCCTACAGGGATTTCTTTAGATGATTTATACTCAGAGGCTTTTTCTTGAGGATAGGAAAGTTGAGGGATAAAATAATAAGAGTGAAGCTGGGAATGTGGCTTATAGGTAGAGAGCTTGCTCAGCATGCATGAATGCCAGGGCTTAAATCCTCAGTGCCATGTACTCAGAAAAAGCCAGAAGCTGTGGAATGGCTCAAGTGGTAGAGTGCTAGCCTTGAGAAACAGAAGCTCAGAGACAGCACCCTGGACCTAGGTTCAAGCCCCAGAAGTGGCAAAAACAATAGGCCAGATGCTGGTGGCTCACACCTACAACCCTAGATAATCAGGAGGCTGAGACCTCAAGACCACAGTTCAAAGACAGCCTAGGGAAGGAAAGCCTTTTAGACTCTTACCTCCAATGAACCACCAAAAGACCCCACGTGGAGCTGTGACTCAAGTGGTAGAGTGTTCACCTTGAGCTGAAGGGCTTAGGGATAGTGCCCAGGCTTGAGTTCGAGACACATACCTGGAAAAAAAGTGAGGGTTAAAGTACTTTTCTTATTTGTTAATTATGAGAACATTTTTCTGTAAAATGAATGCTAGTGGAGTCAGAGCTCAATGTTCAAGTATAGCAGATCCATATGTCCAGACTTTCAGGATCTAGCATTATAACCTTGTGTGCTACAGGGTTCTGAAAGGTCCAATGTTGAAAGGGTTAATATGCTCCCCAAGCCCTTTATGATGAGCAGTTGACTTGTATTTTCAATGTTATTACAGTTCTGAACTTAGCAGAGCAACAGAAGCTCATGCTTGTCAACCTCGCTTAGGAGTCTGAGGTCTGAGGATCACAGGGTGAAGACAGCCAGGACAGGAATGTTTATGAGGCTCTGACTTCCTCTTCACCACAGACAAAGCAGAAAGGGACTAGTGGCAGAGTGCTAGCCTTGAGCCAAAGGAGCCCAGGGACAGAGCCTAGATCCACAATTCAAGCCCAAAACCTGCAAAACATTTAAAGCAAAGGACAGAAAAAGAAGGAAAAAGCCAGTAACTCCCTTTGGGTTTGATCAATCTATTTCTATCTTGGAAGCTCCTGAGGAGCTAGCAGGACAAGCACCAAAGAAGGACATGGACTAGGAGAGCAGGCCGAGTTCAAGGTTCAAGTGTAGCAGATCCATCTGCCCAGCCACTCACGTGAAGATTGGAATCATCTTGTGTCCTCCAGTGAGCTTCCGAAAGGTCACATGTTCAAGAATTCCTGGGTTTCCCTTGGTGATGAGAAGTTACTTGCACTCTAAATGTTCTTAGAGTTCTCAAACTATAGAAGCAGGAAAGAAACATCATTGACCCATCCTGGTTATAAATGAAGATTTTAGGATCCAAGACCTAGCCCTGTTAGTATGAAGAACTCCAATGTAACTCTGTATTTAAAGGACAGGGAACAGTTTCAAAAAAACAGGCTAGGTGCAGAGACCTAGACCTGCAGGATTAGGAAGCAGAATGTGCACACTCAACAGGGAAGTGAGCTGCAAAACCACTTCATTCATCCCAGGCACAACCAGCAATGGGGGTGGGGGGGCAACTTCAAACATTTGTTAGAGTTACACCAGGGTCAGGCTTTTCTCAGCCTCTTCAAACAATGACGAATTAACCTTCCTCCCTCAGGTGAAGGGAGCCTCAGGCTATCTTTAGGTTACCAATAGAGAGCCAGTTTAGTGGGAGAGAGGGGGAGGAACAGAGTAGAAAAATCCTGCTTTTTGGTCTTAGGGAGTGGGTTCTTGACTCTCCATCTGTCAGATTTGAAGGCCCTTCTACCTCTGCCAGTCCATTCTCCTTCCTTCATTCTCCACATCATTAATGTAAATCCCCAGTCCAAGGAGAGGCAGGGTCCTTTCTCTTCTACCCCCAAGCACCTGAGTTAGAACCTGGCTCTGCCCTCTTGACTCTGGGGCTCTCCACTGCCTGAGAAGTGGGAGAGAGACAGTCTTCCTGCTATATGGTTATGTGAAGGCGATGCTGGTGTCCTGGCACGCTGCAGAAGGCCTCATGGTTGGGAAGTGTTCCCTTCTTTCCTACTGACATCCAAGACCAGATTCACCTATCATCTTTATCTATCTATCTATCTATCTATCTATCTATCTATCTATCTATCTATCTATCTATCATCTATCTATCTATCTATCTATCTATCTATCTATCTATCTATCTATCTATCTATCCATCCATCATCCATCCATCTATCTATCCATCTATCTATCTATCTATCTATCTATCTATCTATCTATCTATCTATCTATCTATCTATCTATCTATCTATCTATCTATCTATCTATCTATCTATCTATCTATCTATCTATCTATCTATCTATCTATCTATCTACCTACCTACCTGTTATCTCTTTAAGGCCTGGGCACTGTCTCTAGCACTGTGCTACTTGAGTCACAGCACCAATTCTGGCTTTTTCTGTGTATGTGCTACTGAGGAATCAAACCCAGGGCTTCTTGCATGCTAAGCAAACACTCGCTAATCCACATTCCCAGCCCCCTCATCTTTTTCTTAATGGTAGTTTTTACATAAGTAGGCGACCATTTTTCATCCCCAAGTTAATTTTTCTGAATACCTGTTATAACTATGAACCCTGATCTTCTCTTCCCCTGCCTGATTTGTGACTGTTCCTGCGTTGACCTCATAATAAAATGTAAATAAAGGCTGCTGAGAGCTTAATTGTGCATCATATAAGGGTGCAGGTGTGGAGCCCTGGAAGAGAAAAGCGATGGGCCTGAAATGAGAATGCTGCAGTATGCGCAATGAGCATATCTGAAAAATAAATCAGTAAGTAAAAGCAGAAGCATTGATATGGTCTGTTTGTACTCAGGGAAGTAATATACACACATAAGTTGGTAGGAGGACACTGATACGTAACTTGGCCTTCTCTTTTTGAATTTTTTGTAGGCATCGCAGGGCTTAAACACAGGGCCCAATGCATTCCTGAGCTATTTTGCTCAGGCTGAGGCTCTACCACCGCCACAGCTCCACATCCAGCCATCTGGTCAATCATTGGACATAAGCGCCCCCCAGGCTTTCTTGCCTGCTTTGGACAATATCTCCTGCTTGGCTTTTTCTCTCAAAGCTGGAGTTCTACCCTCTGGGCCACTGCTCCATTTCTGGTTTGCTGATGGTTTATTGGAGATAAGAGGCTCACAGACTTTCCTGCTCAGGTTGGTTTTGAATGGTGATCTCCTGAGGAGGATTTAAGCAGCTTTCCTTAGGGATTCGCTGAGATGCCGCTCCACAAAACCTTTAGTCTAAATCTCGATAGGAACTGGAGAAAAACAGAAACAGGAAGATGCTTCTAGTGTGTTCTAGATACTTAAGAGAGTAGACAAAAAATTCATAATTATTAGGTTATTTTATAGTCTAAAGGAGCAATGCAGACAGTATGAAAATTGCTCAAGGTTTCAGTCCTCTCATCCTGAGACAGTAAATTCACTGCAGCTCAATGCTAAGTGACCGAACTGGCATGTCCTGTGGACATTTGCTCCAAAATCCTGGAACACTCCTTTCTCAATTTTGGCTTCAAACCTGTGGCCAGAAGGGAAGATGAGGAGAGAAAATCCTTCTCAGAGAAACCAGCTATGAAGAACATTGGGTAGTTTACTTATAAATTCAAACCATTGGAATGACCCTGTTAAGAAGTCAGATATCCAGAGTAAAAAGCGAAGAAGAAAAGAAAGGCAAGTGCCAGTGGCTGCTAAGTGTAATCCTGGCTCATCAGAATGCTAAGGTGTAGAGAACCTTAGTTTGAATCCAGCCAGTGTAGTAAAGTTGACACTATTATATCTATGAGATCTGAGAAAAACCTAGAAATGGGGCTGTGACTCAATTTTAATGTGCTACCTTTGAGCAAAAGGAGTTCAGGGACAATGGCTAGGGTTAATGTCCAACCCCAGGACCTGCTCCCCACCAAAAAAAAGAATGTGTAGCTCCAGGTGAATCTACAGAGTAGCTATGATGAATGGCACTGAATTAGGAAATTTGTTTTAAATACAATGATTTCATAGCACAGAGAGGGCTTTCAAGACATTGCATATTCTGAGGCTCCCCTCACTGTTCCCAGTGTAGCCTGAGGGTTTCTCTGCATCCCAGGGCTGTTGGAAGAAGTCTCTCATTGTCTGGACAGGCAGACAAAAGGCCTCACTCCTGTACAGCTATGTAACAAACAACTCCATCTGGGCCAATTAGTGAGGATGAGTGTGTGTAGGTTGTGAAGGTCAGGAGAAAAAGGCCTCTTTGTACCCCAAGCTATCTCTATCACCAGTGCTCTGTTTTGACAGGAAGCCTTCATTTATGGCTCACCCTTGGCAGGCCAAGTTTCCTGCACTTATCCTGCCTTTGTGAGACTATATTCCGGTGTATAGATACAGTGTTCACTATAATTCAGGAGTCCTTCTGACAGACAACTAGGGCACTAAACGTAATGAAATGTTTAATTACAGGCGATGATGGGCCTATGATGCCTCTCCTAGGTTTCTGGAACCTTGGGAAATCCAAGCACATGTCGGATATCACAAAGCTTCCTGTCATCTAGGGCTGGTAAAGCTCATCAGGTTTTGAAACATTTGACCTCTCCTAGTTGGGCCCTGGGTGGCTAGGTTTTGGGATTGAACACAGGCCCTGGGTGCTGAAGATGAGCTCAGTGCAGAAGCCCAGCGCTATACCACTTGGTGTCACAGCTTCAGTTATGGTCTGTGTGTGTGTGTGTGTGTCTGTGTGTGTGTGTTTGTGTGTGTGTGTGTGTGTGTGTGTGTGTGTGTGTCTGTGCATGTGTGCATACACCAGTCCTGGAGATTGAACTTAGGACCCTAGCAGTGTACCTAGTTTATCTTGTACAAAGATATCTATCTCGCACTTGAGCCACAGAGACATTTCAGGCTTTTTTCTAATGATGTGGTCCTGAGAAATCATGCCCAGGGTTTCATATGTGCAAAGCACTCTACACTTAAGGCCCATTCCCAGGCCTCTATTTCAGGTTTGTTATTTTGTTTCTGTCTTTTTCTTATTGTTGTTGTTGTCTGTTGTAGCAGTTAAAGTCTGGAACTGGGTGCTGTCCCTGAGTTCTTCAGCTCAAGTCTTGTGCTCTACCACTTGAGCCACAGTACCACTTCAGGTTTCCTTGTGGTTCATTGGAGTTAAGTGTCTCAAGGACTTTCCTGCTCAGACTAGCTTTGAACCATGTTCCTCAGATCTCATCCTCCTGAGTAGCTAGGTTGACAGGCATGAGCCACAATAACCACACTTCCAATTCAGGTCTCTGGAGATAATTGTTTCATGGGACATTTTGTGTTTGAGATAGTTTGGAACCCAGATCCTCAGATCTCAGCTTCCTGAGATGGCACGATGACAGACCTCAGCTATAGACCCCTAGGCTGTGGCACTCTGCTGCAAAGGGTTCCTTGGCTCCACGTGGTGGAGGGCTATCCATGAGCTTAGAGATAAGGGTCAGTGCCTAGGCCCCAAGTTCTAGGTTCATGACTGAGAAAAAACAGAACAAAACAATTGTCTGCATGATACAACTCAATAGTCTTCAGTAATACATAATTTTGTCCATGCCATGGGGACACATCTGAGCCACAATATTCTTTTTATTAAATCAAACGTCTTTTTTTTTCTTTATTGTGAAAATACCATACAGAGGAGTTACAATTACATCGGCAAAGTATTGAACACATTTCTTAGTAAACATTGTTGCCTCCTCCTTTGTTTCCCCTTCCTATCCCTTCTCCCTCACTCCCCCCCACCAAAGTTGTAAAGTTCATTTTTAGACGTAATGAATTGTACATCTCATTGTGGCAATGGGTCCACCTGTATCCCTATTTAAACGATTTGCTTTTTCCCTTCCCTTCCACAAATTATACGAACATCAAATACAGTGAAAAAAAGGGTTATACTGTGGGGGAGAGACCTACAAAGCAACAAATAAATCATCCTTTAAATATATTATAAACAACCGCATGAAAGAAAAAAAAAAAAAACATTTGAATCCTTATGGTGTGGTTCATTTCGCCTAAGAGCAACATATCTGACAGTACCTGCTTGTCTCAGGCATATACTGGTTATTGCAAATAAGGAAAACCATGGGACCGGTGTTTCTTTGGGCCTGTCTTACATCACTTAATATAATTTTTTTCGAAATCTTTCCATTTCCTAACAAATGTGGCAGTGTCATTTTTTTCATATATATATATATATATATATATATATATATATATATATATATATATATATATATCACATTTCGTCTGCAAAATCATCTCAGTTGTGGAGCTCTTACAAGGACCAGATGAATGAATGCACCCTGTAAAGGACACAGCACGTGAAACTTTGCATGACTCCGCACACTGCACCCAATGTAGGACTCAGCACACTGCATCCTGTAAAGGACTCAACACATAGCACACTGTGCAAGACTCAGCACAGAGCACCCTATGAAGGGCTCAGCACATAGCTCTATTCCATAAATTGTCATTAGAATTAGGGTGGTTTCATCAGTATCATCCTTCTTTGAGGAACATTTCACAAACCACACAAGATCACATCTAATGGTTTAGAGGGGTGTTTTTTTTTGAGGGGGGTTACCCATGGGGTTTGAACTCAAAGCATGTGAATACTGTTCTAATAACATTTGCTCAGGGCTAGAGCTCTGCCACTAGGAGCCACGTTTTTGAAGCGTCTCACAGACTTCCTGCCAGGTCTGGGTTTTAAAGCCCTCAAACAGCTAGGATGATGGGGTTAAACCAGCAATCAGCGTCTGGTTCGGTGCAGCTGGGTTGCAGCAGTTTACATATGGCTAATTGAGGTTAAGTGGCAGCTGTCAGCACCAGACTCCTAGCTTGCTCTGTGATGATGTATTTGAAGTCCTGTCCTTATATCATTGCAGGTAGAACATTCTACCTTTATTTTGGCAGCAGTCCTGGGGCTTGAGTAAGGGCTTAGAAAAAGTCCCTAATTGTTGGTGCTGCAGGCTAGCATTCCATTGATTGAAAAACAGCAGAACTTCTGGATTTTCTGTTTATGTGGCACTGAGAAATCCACCCCAGGGCTTCTTGCTTACTAGGTGAGCATTCAACCACCGAGGCCCAGGAGTGAATGAGGTATAAATAGATAGAGCTTCCTATATATCAGTATTATATACACAAAAAGAGAGATGTCTGTATAATATTGAATTATAGATAATATTACTACCAATTATTAGGTTTTAAATTATGTCGCCATTTAATGATGTGTCCCAGTTGAACAATTAATAAAGCATTAATTAATAATTACTCAATATAGATGAGTTCCGGGAAGATGGCGGAGGAGAAGCTGGAATCTGAACAAGCTCTCGTATAGAAAGCAGTTTTAGAGTTCCAGTGAACAGTTCTAAGCCAGAGATTCACACCAAGTGTGCCATCACAGGACAGAGAGTTAGACAAGAGAGGGGAAGCCAAGGAAACACATCAGCTGCCGCTGCGGCGGCAGGGTCGTGGCGGCGACCACCGCCGCGGGGTCATACCTGAGACACAGAGAGTACGGGACGAAGGAGCCAGACGCAGCAGACGAGCGGATTCTACTCAACACCAACAAGAACCGACAAGGAGCGGACATCTTCATCCTGCTGTTTGCAGACCAGAGACGACCCAGGATCCAAGACTCGGCGTGAGTACAAGCCCGATGTCCTCACTCCTTCTCAGGGAGCAGAGGAGGGAAGGCCACCGCTCCCCCCCAGCACCGGTGATCTCCATCTTGGATACCGACAAAGCTCGGAGGAGCTGCTAGCTCCAGCTCAGGCCTTGGAATAAAACGAGTCATTTAGCAGGTCACAAGAACTTAACGGGGAAGTGACCTGCCAGACTCAGCTCCATCCAGGGAAAAGTCACCCAGCTCAGGCGCCAGCCATTGGAGGGACTTGCCTCACTGGGTAACCAGAGCCAAAGGCTGCCCCTCCCTCTAGCAGCCACCACAATCAATTGAAAAACAGAAACCCTGAGAATGGCTCTGTGAGCTTTATCACAAAATAGCCCCAGGGAAAAGCTACTGTTTGTTGAAAGGCCTCAACTCTACCCAGAACCTAGCCTCATCACCACATCCCCCTCTTTTGTGATTCTCAAAGCAGATCACCCTCCCAGAAAACTAACCTGAGAGGGGGATCTCAAAATCTTGGGTAAAGCAGAGCATTTTTCTGCCCCTTCCAACCAACCGACTTAAGAAACCAATCAAGCCACAGGACCTCAAGCTGACCAGAGATTCCAACAAGAGACTGGTTACAGACAAAAGGGAGATACAGGATTCTTCCCACTCCTCCCCCCCAAAAAAAAAAATCAAAAGATTTTTTTTTCTTTTTTTTTTTCTTCTTCTTCTTCTTTTCTTTTTTTGCTTGTTTTTTGTTTTTTGTTACCATATATATATATATATATATATATATATATATATATATATATATATATATAAATTTTTCCCTTCTAAAACTTTTATTAATCTTTAATTTTTGCCTCTTCTGAAAAAATAATTGTTTTCCAGTAACTTTTTTTTTCTCATCTTATAATTTTTATTTTAGGAATATGTGAATGAGCGTTTTCCTTTCTTTTCTTGTCTTCTTTCTCTTTTTCTTTCTTTCTTAATTATCTTTTTGTTTTTTGTCTAGCTCTACTGAACTTCTGATCTTTTCTTCTCCCTTTCCCATCCTTAAAGTTTTTCACATCTCCTCTATGTCCCTCCCCTTCTCTCAACATATTCACATTCCTCTCTAAATAGACGGTCTTTTAACCTCTATAATAACATTAATTTTTATGTTTCTATTTTTTTTCTGGTCTCTCTTCATTCCCCTTTCCGTCTCTTCTTTTTCTCTCTCTCTCTACTTGCATCCTACCCAACCCATTTCCTGCATTGTGATTAGGACATAGTTAACTCTCCCTGTGCCTCCGCACACCAATCTATTCCTATTTTTTACCCACATCTCTCCCTAATCCTAATAATTTCTGGTTTTCCAAATTCTTTTCTGCGGTTCGAAGTCCTTTAACATATAGTTGTTTGATGTTGAATAGATGTATCTGTTGAACTAGATTGTATCTGTAGACTATTGACTGTACAAATGCAAACTTTGGTTGATGGTTGCCTTAAGATAGTGTTCTAGCAAAAAACTGGTGCAATCTTTATCTCAAATGGGCCGAATAAGCCGGAAAAACACAAGAAAAATGGAAAATTCGGGTATCTCAATTCCCAATCTTGATAATCAGGGATTAGAACAGATAAAGAATAATCCAGAGGAGAGTTCCCAAATAGCTCTACAAACACTAATAGCAAACATGATAAATGAGAAGTTTGACAATGTACAAAGGACTCTGTATGAGCGTGATAGGGAGAGAGAGGAGGCATCCCAGAAGTTTATACAGGAATATCATAAGCGTGAGGAAGCTACTCAAAAACTGATACAGTATTTGTGTGAACAACTTGAGAATACTCAAAGAGAAAGGGAGGAATGGCGTGAGCAGGCCGAGAACACACAAAGAGAACTGCAGGAATCCCACGAAAGGGAAGAAAGAGAACTCCAGGAATCCCACAGACGGGAGGAATCTAATCAAAGAGTAATTCAGGAATTGAGAGACCAGGTAGAGAATACAGAAAGATCACTAAAGGCATTCATGGAATCCATTAACAAAGAGCTGAAGGAAGTCAGGGAGACCACAAAGGGAATGCTGATTGGAACCCAACAGAAGGAATGGGAGTCCAAAGAAACCATAACCAATCAATTAAGTGATTTGAGAACAAACACTGAACACCAAATTAAGGAAGTAAAGTAATTCATACAAGACCTAAAACAGAGCTTCAACAAAGAACGAGAAGCCATCAAAGCTGACCAATTAGAAGGAAAAGAGATAAAAAACAAAGTAGAGAGTCTTGACAGCAGGTTAGACCATGCAGAAGATCGAATCTCAGGGATTGAAGACAGCCTAGATATTATAGAGAAAGAACATACAACCATCCATGGCCCAATCTAAGGATAATGGGTGTAGAGGAGCATCTAGAAACAGAAGTTAATGGTCTAGGAAATTTGTTTAACAGGATCCTAGCAGAGAACTTCCCAAACATACAAAAAGATAGGCCTATTCAGATACAAGAAGCTTTTAGAACCCCAAATAGACCAGACCAGAATAGGACATCCCACCTTCACATTATAATCCACACAGGATCAACCCAGACCAAGGAAAAGAACTTTAAAGCTGTCAAGGAGAAAAGGGTAATCACCTATAAAGGGAAACCAATTAGAATCACCTCAGATTTCTCAGCAGAGACAATCAAAGCAAGAAGAGCCTGGAATGACGTATGCCATGCCCTAAAAACAAACAACTATCAACCAAGAATACTGTACCCAGCTAAACTCTCCTTCATAACTGAAGGCCAAATAAAAACCTTCCATAGCAAAGAAAAATTGAAACAATTCATCTCCACCAAACCAGCCCTACAAAAGATTCTTAAAGATGTCCTAAACATAGAAAACCACAAGAACGCAACAAAGGCCAAGAAACTTCACCCAAACTGAGAATCCAAGAACCTTAGGAAGAACCCAGTTTTCGCAGCCCCCAAGAAGGTGGATAACATGGCAGGAACTCCCAAATACCTCTCAGTCCTATCTCTTAACGTGAATGGACTGAACTCTCCAATTAAGCGACATAGACTGTCTAGTTGGATTAAAAAACAAGACCCTTCTATCTGCTGGCTGCAGGAGACAAATCTTGCCCATAAAAACAAACACATTTTCAATGTTAAAGGCTGGAACAAAATCTACCAAGCAAACGGCCCTCATAAACAGGCGAGAGTTGCAATACTAATATCAGATAAAATAGACTTCAAATTAAAAATCGTGAGAAGAGATAAAGAAGGTCGCTACATACTAATTAAAGGATCACTCTTTCAGGAGGATATTACAATTCTAAATATCTATTCGCCAAACAATGGAGCACCCAACTTTATCAAAGAAAGACTACCTTCCATCAAATCCCATATAGATCCAAAGACATTAATTGTTGGGGATTTTAACACACCACTCTCCCCACTAGACAGATCAACTCGGCAAAAACTCAACAGAGAAACCGCAGATATAAACAGCTGCATAGATCAACTAGACTTAACAGACATTTACCGAACATTTCAACCAGCAGCATCAGAATACACATTCTTCTCAGCAGCACATGGAACGTTTTCTAAAATAGACCACATTTTAGGCCACAAAGCAAACTTGTCTAAATTCAGAAACTTTGAAGTTATTCCTTGCATTCTCTCTGACCACAAGGGAATAAAATTAGAACTCAACACCAAAAGACACAAAAGAAAGTCCGGTGTCACATGGAGGCTGAACAACACACTGCTGAATCATGAGTGGGTCATGGAAGAGATTAGAAAGGAAATTCAAATGTTCATGCTATTCAACAAAAATGAACACACAAATTACCAGCTCCTCTGGGACACAGCAAATGCAGTACTCAGAGGCAAGTTTTTAGCTCTGAGCTCCTACATAAACAAATTGGAGAGATCTGAAAATAACAATTTAATGACACATCTAAACCTCCTTGAAAAAGAACAGCAAGATAAACCCCAATCCAGTAGACAGAAAGAAATAATCAAAATTAAATCAGAATTAAATGAATTAGAATCCAAAAACAGTATACAAAGAATCAACAAAATGAAAAGTTGGTTCTTTGAAAAACTTAACAAAATTGACAGACCCTTAGCAAACATTTTCAGAAAAAGGAGAGAACACACCCAAATTAATAAACTCAGAGAGGAGAATGGAAACATCACCACAGAAACAACCAAGATTCAGAACATTATAAGGGAATACTTCTCAAAACTTTATGCTAATAAGTTTGAGAACTTGACAGAAATGGACCTTTTCCTAGCAAATATTGACATGCCAAACTAAACCAAGATGAGTTAAACCAGCTTAACAGGCCCATATCAAGCACTGAAATAGAAACAGCAATAAGAGACCTCCCAGCTAAGAAAAGTCCAGGACCAGATGGTTTTACAGCGGAATTTTACAAGGCCTTCAAAGCAGAGCTCACACCAATACTCCTCCAACTCTTCAATGAAATTGAAAGAGAAAGCTCACTACCGAACACATTCTATGAAGCCATCATAACCCTCATCCCAAAACCAGGCAGGGACTCATCAAAGAAAGAGAACTATAGACCCATTTCTTTGATGAACATTGATGCAAAACTTCTCAACAAAATTTTGGCCAATCGACTTCAACAATTCATACAAAAAATCAAACACCATGATCAAACAGGATTCATTTCAGGGATGCAAAGCTGGTTCAATATACGCAAATCAATTAATATTATTCATCACATCAACATGAGCAAGAATAAGAACCCATGGTTATCTCAATAGATGCAGAAAAAGCATTTGACAAGATCCAACACCCCTTTATGATGAAGGTTCTGGAAAAATTAGGAATCCATGGAACATTCCTCAATACAATAAAGGCTGTATATGACAAACCTACAGCCAGCATTATACTCAATGGTGAAAAACTAAAGCCATTTCCTCTTAACTCAGGAACAAGACAAGGATGCCCACTCTCTCCACTTCTCGTCAATCTAGTATTAGAATGCCTAGCTACAGCAATAAGACAAGATGCAGACATAAAGGGGATCCAAATAGGGAAAGAAGAAATAAAACTCTCCCTCTTTGCAGATGACATGATCTTCTGTTTAAAGAATCCCATAGACTCCACTCCCAAATTACTCAAGCTGATTCAAAACTTTGGCAAAGTAGCAGGTTATAAAATTAACCCCCAAAAATCAATGGCTTTACTATATGCCAACAATGAGAAAAGTGTGGCTGAAATTAGGAAAGCAACTCCATTTGTAATAGCCCCACAAAAAATAAAATACCTAGGAATTAACTTAACCAAAGAAGTGAAGGACCTCTACGATGAAAACTTTAAAATCTTGAAAAAGGAAATCAACACAGAACTTAAAAAATGGCAAAACCTCCCATGCTCCTGGATTTGCAAGATTAACATCGTGAAAATGGCAATACTTCCCAAGGCTATCTACAAATTCAACGCGATACCTATCAAAATTCCACCCTCATTCTTCAAGGAAATAGAGGAGGCAATCCAAAAATTCATATGGAACAATAAAAGACCCCGAATAGCAAAAATGCTCCTCAACGGAAAGAACACTGCTGGAGGAATATCAATACCAAATTTCAAACTCTACTATAAAGCCATAGTAATCAAAACAGCTTGGTATTGGCATAAAAACCGACCTCAGGACCAATGGAATAGAATTGAAAACCCAGAAATGAACCTACAGAACTATAGCCATCTAATCTTTGATAAGGAAGCAAAAACAATAGAATGGAAGAAAGACAGCCTCTTCAGTATATGGTGCTGGCAAAATTGGTTAACTACATGTAGAAAACTAAAGCTAGATCCTTATATATCACCCTGCACCAGAATCAACTCCAAATGGATCAAAGACCTTGAACTCAAAGCAGACACTCTGAAAACATTACAGGATGGAATAGGAGAAACCCTAGGTCTCCTTGGCTCAGGCCGAAATTTTCTGAATAGAGACCCGGAAGCACAACAAATCAAAGAAAGGTTCGACAAATGGGATTGCATAAGATTGCAGAGCTTCTGCAGGGCAAAAGTCATAGCTAGCAAGATCAATAGAAAGCCCACGGATTGGGAGAAGATCTTTACTAGCCATACAACGGACAAGGGTCTCATATCTAAAATATACTTGGAACTCAAAAAATTAAACCACCCAACAACAAATCCTCAAAGAAACAACTGCCCAATAAATAAGGGGGCAAAAGGCTTAAAGAGAAGCTTCTCTGAAGAAGAAAGAAGGATGGCCAATAGACACATGAAGAAATGTTCAACATCCCTAGCCTTAAAAGAAATGCAAATCAAAACAACATTGAGATATCACCTCACTCCAGTTAGAACAGCAAAAATCAAGAACTCTAACAACAACAGATGCTGGAGGGGATGTGGACAGAAAGGGACCTTACTTCATTGTTGGTGGGAATGTAAACTTGTCCAACCACTTTGGAAAGTAGTATGGAGGTTCCTCAAAAGACTTCACATAGAACTCCCCTATGATTCAGCAATCCCACTTTTGGGCATTTACCCAAATGTTTACAAACAAGACCACACTAAAGCTACCAACACAACTATGTTTATTGCAGCATTATTTACCATAGCTAAGATATGGAACCAACCCAGATGCCCCTCAGTAGATGAATGGATCAAGAAAATGTGGTATATATACACAATGGTATTCTATGCCTCCCTCAGAAAGAATGACATTTCCCCATTTGTTAGGAAATGGAAAGGTTTGGAAAAAATTATATTAAGTGAAGTAAGCCAGGCCCAAAGAAGCATACGTCCCATGGTTTCCGTTATTTGCAATATCTAGTGTAGGTATGAGTCAAGCGGAAAAGGTCAGATAATGTGATGTTAGGAAAATGAACCCTTAAATATGTATTTTAATGTTTTTTTTTCTTTCATGCATGTGTTTCTAACGCATTTATAAGATTATTTCTTTGTTGCTTTGTATGTCCCTCCCCCACAGTGTAACCCCAGCTTTCACTATATTTGATGTATAACATGTGGAGGAGATGGGGACAAACAAGTAGTTTAAGGATTCAGGTGCACCTGTTGCCACAATGGGCAGTACAAAATGTCATGTCAAAACCAGCTTTACAATGTCGGTGTGGGGGGGGGGATTTAATTGGCCTGGGGGGGGGGAGGCTGGGAAGGGAAGTGAAGGGTAAACAAAGGAGGAGGCTGCAATGCTTGGTAAAAAATGTATGCATTATCCTGCCCATGTAATTGTAGCCCCTCTGTACAGTATGTTCTCAAATAAAATAAAATTAAATTAAAACAAATTTCAAAAAAAAATCACTCAATATACTGTTATTATTTATCATATATGTACATACATCCATACATATAATTACATATTTTATAAATGAGACAAATTAAACTATGCATCGTGTGTTACTACCAATTAGTAGGTATTTAATTATGTCTCCATGTAATTTTTTTTCTCATAATGCTCAATAAAATATTAATTAAACATCCAAGTCCTATAATTATTGCGTCTAATTTTATCCCAGAACGATTCACTACTAATTCAATATGTTTTCCTTCCACCTATGTCATTTCTTACCTTTATGACATCCTATTGCATAGCATATAGATTTGCATATAATTTATACATCCTACCTGTCACCGAGCACTTTCAAAGAAGAGGAAAACGTGTCACCCTCAGCTTCTCACTCCATGATTACATTTTTGGCAGTGCTTGGATCTAAACTCAGGGGCTAGAAGTCTCAGTTCATGAATAGGTGACTGCCATCACAGCAGTCTCTAGCCAATTCAGCTGCCAGGCAGTTCCCAGGCCCTGAGATCGAACCCTGTATGTTGATTCCATATAGCACATAGTGTAGTTATTCATTTTATTTTTTGTTTTATTCATTTATTTACCATTTATTTTATTGACTGTTATTACACATGAAACATTTACTACATTTATTATATAGGATATAGATTTGTCTATGTATGAAACTTCACACCTGACACCCAGGACTTTCACAGAAAAGGAAAACATGTGTCACCATAGGCTTCTTACTCCATGATTCAATTTTTGTGAGTGCTGGCATCTGAACTCATAGCCTGCAAGGCCCAATTCATGAATGGGTGAGTGTCAGCACACCAGCCTTGGGCATGTAGAGCTTACAGAACCTGAGATTGAGACCCAGGTATTGACAAAATAAGAACAGATTGATATGCAGATAGTAGTACACAAATAAATACAGATCTTTAAAGAGTGCCAGAGATGTCTATACATTCTTCAGTTATATATACTACATTCGTAGCAATTCTTGGGTATTTATTATGCCTCCATGTAATTAATATTTTCGTTTTCACCCTTAATGAAATATTAATTAAATCAACTACTCTCCTGAAACTATTGCGTCCATGTAATTAATAGTATTCTTTTAATGTGTCAAAAATATCCATTAAAATCCATCGGCTTCCTAAAATCACTCTGTTCAATTTTATAGTAGTATCATTCAGGAACAACTAATTCAACGTTGACATTCATAACCTTCCATCGGTATTCTTGTGTATAGGAACCAGACTCTTGGGATCTCCCTGCATTGGTAGGGGTCAGGACTGTGCTTCAAACACAGGGCCTATGTGGCCGTGTTGGCCTATGGCTTCCTTGGTGGCCTGCCAGCCTTCAGCAATGCCAGGTTAGAAAAACTTTTCAGCCATGTCATTCAGACCCAGTATGGTCACCTTGCAAAGAAAACAAATGTAAAACCGGCAGCCATTTGCGAGTTGCCGATTGTTTTTTTTGTTTTGTTTTTTGGTTTTTTTTTTTCTTTTTTTAAATACCGTACAGAATGGTTACAATTACATGGGCAAGATAATGAGTACATTTTTTTAATCAAACATCATTGCCTCCTCATATGTTTCCCCTTCCCATCCCTTCCCATACCGTCCCTGATCCCCTACCAGGTCCTCCCCCCACCAATGTTGTAAAGTTCATTTTTTGACATAATGACTTGTACATCACATTGTTACAATAGGTCAACCTGTATCCCTATTTAAACGATTTGTTTTTTCCCTTCCCCTCCACAAATTATACCACCATCAAATACAGTGAAAGCTCGGGTTATACCGTGGAAAAGGGACATACGAACAACATAGAAATCATCTTATAAATATGTTAGAAATAATTGAAGAAAATAAAAAACCTTTTCAATACTTATCTTGGAGTTCATTTTCCTAACATCACCTTATCTGACCTTTTCTGCTTGACTCAGACATATACTAGTTATTGCAAATAAGGGAAACTTTATCTGTGTCCTTTTATTTATTTTTATTCCTGTCAATCTTTGGGGCCCAGGAACCCAGGTTCCGCTGTGAGTCCAGTGGCTTCAACCCAGCCTGGAGTGATCAAAGCTGAGGCAGAGGGGGCTGGGAGGTGGCTCAGTGGTAGAGTGCTTGCCTTGCATGCATGAGGCCCAGGGTTCGATTCCTCAGTACCACATATGCAGAAAAAGCTGCAAGTGGTGCTGTGGCTCAAGTGGTAGATCGCTGGCCTTGAGCTGAAGAGCTGAGGGACAGTGCCCAGGGCCAGAGTTCAGGCCGCACAACCAGCAAAAAAAAAAAAAAAATGCTGAGGCAGAGTTGCCATGATCTGAGTTCAAGCCCTGTGCTTGACAAAATAAAAATAAATGAATAAATACATTAAAAATATTTTAAAAATTATGAGGCCCCGTGGCTTGGAATTGACGCCATTTTTTCTGCCAGGCCTGGGATTTGAACTCAGGGTCTGGGAAATCTGCAGCATTGTGGGGGAAGCGGAAGCTCACCATGCTGGAAGACAAGAAAGTCAGGCCTGTTCCCAGGGCCTGAATTCAAGTCCTAGCACTTGAAAAAATAATATTTGTATATATTTTAAATACATGATTTATATTTACAGTTTACTGCATATTGCGGTTCATGTAGTTATTGATTTTATTTTGTGTTTTACTTATTTCTTAAGTATTTTAGTGAGTATGATTACACATATAATATTTTTACATCCTATTACATAGAACATAGATATGCCTACGTATTATCCATCATTCCTGAGACCCAGGACTTTTGCCGATAGGGAAAACAAGTGGGAGAATTAGC
Source organism: Dipodomys merriami (assembly GCF_024711535.1). Lineage (NCBI taxonomy): Eukaryota > Metazoa > Chordata > Mammalia > Rodentia > Heteromyidae > Dipodomys > Dipodomys merriami. The sequence goes on along the minus strand of NW_027202777.1, from coordinate 13,748 downwards.
TTCTTCCACCAGGATTAAGTTTTTGGCTGTTCTGTGATTTGAACTCTAGGCCTACAAGACCCACTTCATAAATGGATCAATGTTAGCACACCAGTCTGATGCAAGTGAAGTTGGTGGGCAAATTTGAGGACCTGAGATCAAGCCCTAGGAGTGGCCAATATATAAACAGATAGATGTGTAGATTGCAGTGTGTGTGTGTATTTACATATGCATATGCATCTATACATAAATGTATACCGAGACAGATAGACATTTGTGTAGATTCTACTGCATAACTCTCTATATAAGTGATGTCTATACCTTCTTTTTATATATTCTATTGCTACCTATTATTTGGTCTAAAATTATGAGTCCATTAATTAATCTCGGTAGAAGACTTAATAAAGTATTAATTCAATTAATCAATGACCTATATTTATTGTGTACAATCTTACACTAGATTGATTAGCTAATTAGTAATTCTACTGGTACATGCCAAACATTCTATTAGTCTTCCTATAGATAGGAATAGATAGGAATGACTTTCCTAGCATCTTCAGCCATGTGTAGGTGGCAGCCCCAGGATCAAACTCAGGGCCTAGATGTCTGGATTGGGCTCAGGCTTCACTGAGAGTCCCCAGCCTTCGTCCATTCAAGGTCATGTACAATTTTCAAGCTGAGTTATTGAGACCCAGGGTTGTCACAGTGCAAAGGAAACAAAGGTAAAATGGTTGTATAAAACTTCCTGGTTTTTTCCTCCATTTTTGTTGCTTTGATTTTTTTTTGCCAGTGCTAGGAGTTGAACTCGGGTCCTAGGATCCCTGGATCATCTGTGGGTGTAAATGCTGCCCCCCAGCCTAGGGTAATCATGGTTTAGGACACAATAAAGTGCTCCCTTCAGCAAAAGGATCTCAGGGACAATGTCTAGGCTCACAGTTCAAGCCTCAGGAGTGGCCACACAAAAAAACAGCCATTAAGTCTGTGTGTCTGTGTATGTATGCATGTATTTCTATCGGAGAACATCCAAAGTCGCTATGAAGAGAGGAACCCAGATAGGAAATTTGCTTTGAATAGAATGACTTCATAGCACAGAGAGTACTTTCAAGACAGTGCATGATCCTGGGATCCCTTCACTGTTTCCAGTGTAGCCTGAGGGTTTCTGCACACCCAAGGCTGTTGGAGGAAGTCTGCCTCATTGTTGGAACAGGCAGAAAAAAAGCCTCACTCCTGTTCAGCTGTGTAACAAAAAATTTATGTGGGGCAATTAGTGAGGATGAGTGAGGGCAGGTTCTGAAGGCCAGGAGAAAAAGGCCTCTTTGTAGCCCTAGCTCTCTCTCTCTCCCCAGTGCTCTGTTTTGACAGGAAGCCTTCATTTGTGCCACCTCCCATGGCAGGTCAAGTTTCCTGCACTCATTCTGTCTTTGTTAGACTATGTTCCAGTATTGAAAAAAAACTACTACAGTTAATTCAAGAGTCCGTCTGGCAGACAACTAGGGAGCTGAACCTAATAATATTCCTAATTATCAAAGGTGCCTCCCTAGTTTTCTGGGAGCTTGTTAAATCTAAGCACTTGTGCAAAATCACAATGCTTCCTGTCATCTAGGGCTGGTGAAGCTCATCATGTATTGAAACCTTTGCCATCTTTGAGTTGGGCTTTGAGTAGGTAGACTTCGGGTTAAACACAGGACCAGGGTGCTGACCTGGAGCTCAGAGGATAAGCTCTTTGCTTTACCATTTGGTGTCACTGCTTCATTTCTTGTATCTTTGTGTGTGTGTGTGTGTGTGTGTGTGTGTGTGTGTGTGTGTGTGTGTGTGTGTGTGTGTGTGTGTGTGTGTGTGCATGTGCATACACCAGACCTGGAGCTTTTATTCAGGACCTGAGCACTGTACCTTAGTTTCTCCTGTACAAGGACAGCCCTCTACCACTTGAGCCACACAGCCAATTCAGACTTTTTTTCTAGGGATATGGTACTGAGGATTCAAGCCTAGGTTTCTTAATTTCTTTTCTTGTAAGTTGGAGGAGTTGACGTCTGGGCCTGGGTGCTGTCTCTGATCTCTTCAGCTCAAGTCTAGCACTCTACCACTTGAGCTACAGCGCCCCTTCAGGCTTTCTGGTGTTTCTTTGGAAATAACCATCTCAAAGAATCACCTGCCAAGGCTGGCTTTGGACCATGATCCTCAGCTCTCAGGCTCCTGAATAGCTAGGATGAGAGGTGCGAGTCACTGGTACCCAGCTTCCACTTTAAGTTTCTAAGTGGTGAATAGGAGATAATAGTCTCATGGGACCGTTTGTTTCTGGGATAGTTTGGAACCCAAATCCTCAGATTCCTGAGCAGGCAGGATGATAGACCTCAGATAAAAACACCTAAGCCGTGACAATTTGCTGTAAGGGGGTCTTTGCCTCCGCGTGGTAGAGTGCTAGCCCAAGAGGAAAATCAGCGCCTAGGCTCTGGGTTGAAGGTTCATGATGGAGAAAACTAAACCAAACCAATTGTCAGCCGGAGACAAGTCACTAGAGTTCAGTACATATATAAATTTGGCCCTGCCTTGGGGACATATCTGAGCCTCAACTTTCTCATCTGCACAATCATCTTACTTGTGGAGCTCTAACAAGGACCAGACGGAAGAATACACCCCATGAAGGACTCAGCACATAACACCCTATGAAGGACTCAGCACCCAGCACCCCAGGAGGGACTCATCACATAGCTCTCTCCCACAAGCTGTCATTAGAATTCAGGTGCTTTCATCAGTATCACGATTCTTTCAGAAAAATGTCAAAAACCACAAAAGTTCACATCTAATGGTTTAGAGGGGTGGTTAATGGGGGGGGGAGGGTCCTCAGCCTTGGGGATTGCACTCATAGGTTGAGGGTACTCTCCTAAGACCTTTTCCTCAACCCAAGAATTCTACCACTGTGAGCCTCAGCTCAGTGTCTCACAAACTTCCTGCCAGGGCTGAGTACTCAAACCACCAGTTTCAGAACTCATCCCTGAGCAGCTAGGGGTGAGCCAGCAGTGTCTGGTTCCATGGATTTGGTTTGCAGCTGTTGACCTCTGGCTATGTCAGGTTAGATGAGAGCCATCTGCTTCAGACTCCTGGCTTGCTCTGTCATGAGGTATTTGAAGTCCTGGCATTCTATAATTGCAGTCATAACTTTCTAACTTTTTTTGGTGCTTCAGTGACAGCACCACTTCTGGCTTTTTCTTTGCATGTGATAGTGTGGAAATGAACCCAGAGCTTCATACATACTAGCCAAACACACTACCACTGAGCCCCAGTAGTGACAAGTGTAGAAATAGATATTTTTGGTTATATATATATATATATATATATATATATATATATATATATATATATATGAAACAAGAGAGAGATGTCTGTATATTATTAAGTTATATATACTATTTTAATACCAATTATCAATTAATAAATTATTTCTTCCTTTATTTAGGTATCATGTTTGAATTCATAATAAAGTATTAATTGAAAATTAAGCAATGTACTACGATTATTTTGTATAATTTTATAATATAAATATATACTAAGTACTAATGTAATTGTTACTTTGACAACATTCCATTCTTATCGCTGTCTATCGGAATGCATTTTTAGGATCTCCTGACATTTGTAGGTGGCGGGGTTTTGAACCCCGGACCAATTTGCTGGTTTGGGTTATGGCTTCCCTGATAGCCCATCAAACTTCAGCAGTGCAAGGTCACGTACACTTTCCGGGCCCTGTCATTTAGACCCAAGATGGTCACAATTCAAAGGAAAAAACTATGTAAAACCACATTCTGTAACTTCCCAGTTTTATTCTTCTCCTTCTTTCACCCTCATTTTTTTGTCAGTTGTCAGACAGAAGTCTGAGTCTGTGCACTGTCCCTCAACTCTTCAGCTCAAGGCTATCGTTCTACCACTTGAGCCATAGCAACACTTCCAGCTTTTTTCTGCTTATGTGTTGTTGAGGAATCAAACTCAGGACCTTATGCATGGAAGGCAAGCACTCTACTACTGAGCCACCTTCCCAACACTTCACCTTATTTTGCCACTAGAAAGATTTGAACTCAGGTCCTAGGATGAGCTGTGGGTCCAGAGGCTGCACCCCAGGCTAGAGTGATCAAGGCTGAGGCAGAGTTGCCACAAGCTGATTTCAAGGCCTGGGCCTGGCCAAAAAAAATAAAGCCCTGGCTTGGAATTTGCACAATTTTTCTGGCAGGCCTGGGATTTGAACTCGGTCTGGGGAACTCTGTGGCACTGTGGGGGAGGGGAAGCTCACCGTCTTTGAAGACAAGAATTTCAGACCAGCTTCAAGGGCCTCAATTCAAGCCCCATGATTGGAAAAATAATACTCAGATATGAGATCTTTTTACATACATAGGTTTACTCCATTTATTACCCTTCTTTATTCATTGTTTATGTTATTTAGCATTATTACATATATAACATTTTTTTATTTATTATATCTTATCACATGGATATATTTGCATATGGATTATACATCATATTTAGACTTTATCAGAGAAGAAAAATTGTGTCAAAATTGGCTTCTTATTGCACATATAAACTTTTGGCATTGCTGGGATTTGAACTCACAGCCCACAATGCATAATTTATGAATGAGTCAGTTTTAGAACAAAAGCCTTTGGCAAACTGAGCTGCCAGCCAGTTCTGAGGACCTGGGATTAAGCCATAGTAGTGGGATATATATATATATATATATAGATAGATAGATAGATAGATAGGTAGATAGACAGATAGATAGATAGATAGATAGATAGATAGATAGATAGATAGATAGATAGATAGATAGATAGATAGATAGATAGATAGATAGATAGATAGATAGATAGATAGATTGTTAGATATAGGCATAGATATAGAAAAATAGATATAGATAGATAGATAGATAGACATAGATAGATAGGTAGGTAGGTAGATAGATAGATAGATAGATAGATAGATAGATAGATAGATAGATAGATGTGTAGTTTGCTATATAGATGAGAGAGACAATGTGAGGATATTAAATTATATATATTGTGAATTATTAGTTATTAAATTAGGTCTCCATTTAATGCAGTATCATGGTTGAATACTTACTAAAGTATTAATGTAAAAGAAGTCAGTGTTCTTTAATTAGGAAAACCAAACCAGGGTGTTAGAATGGAAGACATAATCCAATAATTTTTGTGTGACATTCTATAAGAGAATCATGAACTAACTGTCAATTTAATTCTAACTTTTATAAATTCCATTAAGCCTTCCCATGGATAGGAATGATTTTCTCAAGATCTCCCTCCATTTGTAGGTGGTGGTCCTGGCATTGCAACTCCAGGCCTGAGTAGTTTACTCAGAAATGCAAACCATTAGAATGACACTGTGAGGATTTCATATTGTCATGAGGAAAAATAGAACAAGAAGAAAAGAAACCCAAGTGTCAGTGGATCCTGTCTGTAATCCTAGCTCTTCAGGAGTCTGAGAAGTAGAGAATGACAATTTGAATTCAGTCGGGACAGGAAAGCCCAGGACAATCTTATTTCTAAGGGATTACAAGAATTAAAAATAAAACATGGCGGAGACTGTTTCTCAAGGGCACTACCCTTGAGCAAAAGGAGCTCAGGGACAGTGCCTAGGCTCATAATATAACACCCAGACTTGCAAAAAAAAAACAAAAAACACAAAAACAAAAAACAGTAACTCCATGTCTACCCATGTATGTATGAATGTATTTCTATCAGTGAAGATCTAGAGTCCCTATGTTGAAAGGCACACATCTAGGAAATTTGCTTTGAATAAAATGGCTTCATAGCACAGAGTGCTATCAAGACAGTGCATATTCCAGGGCTTCCCTCACTGTTCCCAGTGTAGCCTAAGGGTTTCTGTGCACCTCAGGCTGCTGGAGGAAGTCTGCCTCACTGTTGGAACAGGCAGACAAAAGACCTCACTCCTGTACAGCTGTGTAACAACAACTCCATCTGGGCCAAATAGTGAGGATGAGTGTGGGTGGGTTCTGAAGGCTAGGAGAAAAAGGCTTCCTTGTATCCAAAGCTATCTCTTTCCCCAGTGCTCTGTTTGGGCAGGAAGCCTTCATTTGTGCCACCTCCTGTGGCATGCCAAGTTCCTTGTACTTATCCTGTCTTTGTTAGACTATGTCCCAGTGTTGAAACAAACTGCTACAATTAATTCAAGGGTCCTTCTGGCAGAAAACTAGAGAGCTGAACCGAATTAAAAGATTCCTAATTGGCAAAGTTGCCTGCTTAGGTTTCCAGAAGCTTGCTGAATCTAAGCACATGTGTAATACCACAATGATTCCTGTCATCTAGGGCTGGTGAAGCTCATCAGGATTTGAAACCTTTGAGCTCTCCTACTTGAGGCATGGATGGCTAGCTTTTGGGGTTGAACACAGGGCCTGGGTGCTGACCATGAGCTCAGAACCGAAGCTCATCGTTTTACCACAATTTGGTGTCACAGCTTCACTTCTGATCTCTCTCTCTCTCTCTCTCTCTCTCTCTCTCTCTCTCTCTCTCTCTCTCTCTCTCTCTCTCTCTCTCTCTCTCTCTCTCTCTCTCTCTCTCTCTCTCTCTTTGTGTGTGTGTGTGTGTTTGTGCATACATTTGTCCTGGAACTTGAATTCAAGACCTGAGCACTGTACCTGAGTTTCTCCTGTACCAGGATAGCACTCTACAACTTGAGCCTCAGGGCCACTTCAGGCTTTTTTTTTAGTGATGTGATACTGAGGAATCAAAACCGAGGGATTCATACCTGCAAAGCAGCCTAACCCCTCTTCTTCAGGTTTCTTTCTTTCTCTTCTTGTATGTTGGAGGAGTTGAAGTCTAGGCCTAGGTGCTGTCCTTCAGTTCTTCAGCTAAAACCAAGTGTGCTACCACTTTAGCTACAGCATTTCTTCAGGTTTTTGTTGGGTCGCTAGAGAGTAGCGTCCATCTCAAGAATTTCCTGCCCAGACTGGCTTTGGACCCTGATCCTCAGCTCTTAGGCTCCTGAGTATCTAGGAGGACAGGCATGAGTTAGTGGTGCCCAGCTTCCACTTCAAGTTTCTAAGTGGTGAATAGGAGATAATATTCTCATGGGACACTTTGTGTCTGGGATAGTTTGGAACCCAGATTCTCAGATCTCAGCTTCTTGAGTAGGCAGGGTGACAGACCTCAGCTACAGACTCATAGATCATAACACTCTGTTACAAGAGAGTCCTTGGCTCCACGTGGGAAGGTATTAGCCATGAGCCAACAAGAAAGTGTCGAGTGCCTAGGCCCTGAGTTCAAGGTTCACGACTGAGAAAAATAAACAATTTTCTGCAGAAGACAACTCACTAGATTTCAGTACATACATAATTTTGGTGAGGCTCAAGTTTCTCATCTGCACCATCCTCTTACTTGTGGAGCTCTTACAAGGACCAGATGAAAGAATGAACCCCATGAAGGACTCAGCCACAACTCATGAAGGACTCATCACATAGCTGCATCCCACACACAGTCATTAGAATTAGGGTGCTTTCTTTGGTTTCAGCATTCTTTCAGAAACACGTCACAAACCACACAAAATTCACATCTAATGATTTCGAGGGATGGGTTTTTTTGGGAGGGCTGGGAGTCAGCCACAGGGAATGCACTGGAAGGTTGGAGGTACTGTTCTAAGATCTTTTGCTCAAGGCTAGAGCTCTACCACTGTGAGCCACAGCTCAGAGTTTTGCAGACTTCTTGCAAGGGCTGGGTTTTAAACCCACTAGTGTGAGATCTCAGCCCCTGAATATCTTGGATGACAGGGCTGAGTGAACTAGCAGCATCTGGCTCCGTGGGGCTGGGTGGCAGTGATTTACTTCTGGCTGTCAGTTTAATGTCAGCTGTCAGCACCAGACTCCTGGTTTGCTCGGTGATGAGGTATTTGAAGTCCTATCCTTATACCATTGCAGTTAGAACATTCTATTTTCTTTTATTTGGTGCCACTCCTGGGTCTTGAGTAAGGGTCTAGACATAGTCCCGATGTTTCTGTGCATGCTGTAGTGAGGAATCGAACCCAGGGCTTTGTACGTACTAGGCAAGCACCCAACCATTGAGCCCCAGGAGTGACAAGAGTATGAACAGATAAATGTGTAGATTGGTTGACAGATAAATGGATGTATATGTGTACAACAAGAGAGAGATGTCTGTATACTATGTAACTGCAAATAAAATATTACTACCAATTATCATGATTGAATATATAATAAAATACTAATTGAAAAATTAATCAATGTAGTATAATTGTTGTGTATAATTTTATAATAAAATCGTACACTAACTACTAATTTAATTGTTACTTTTATAACATTCCATTCCTATGGATGCATATGGGAATGGGTGTCTTAGAATCTCCCACCATTCATTAGTGGCAGTCATGGGATTCGACCTCCAGACCTAATTTGCCGGTTTCGGCTATGGCTTCCTTAATAGCTGCCAAACATCTGCAATGCAAGGTCATGTACACTTTCTGGGCCTTGGCATTTAGACCCAGGATGGTTACAATACAAAGGAAATAAAAAGGTAAAACTACTTTCTTGAACTTCTCAGTATTATGCTTCTCCCTTTTATTTTTTATATTTTTTGTCAGTCCCGAGATTTGAACTCAGGTCCTAGGATCCCAGTGCTGGCAGTGGCAGAGATACCAAAAACTGACTTCAATCCCCGTACATGGCAATAATAATAATAATAATAATAATAATAATAATAATAATAATAATAATAATAATAATTAGACCCTGGCTTGAATTTGCACAATTTTTCTGGTAGGCATGGTATTTGAATTCAGGGTCTGGGTAACTCTGTGACAATGTGGGTGAAGGGGAATGGCTCACTGTCCTTGAAGACAAGAAATTCAGACCAGTTCCTAGGACCTGAATTGAAGCCCCAGCACTGGAAAAAAAATGTTCCTTTATGAGATCTATTTACATACATGGGTTTACTTCATTGACATTTATTACCCTTATTTATTTAGTATTATTACACATATAACACTCCTTTTAGTATATCATACCACATAGGATATATTTTATACATCATACTGAGACCAAGGACTTTCTCAGAGAAGGAAAACAATGTGTCAAAATTGGCTTCTTACTACAAAGAATCAATTTTTGGCCATCCTGGGATGTCAACTCACGGACTACAATGCCCAATCCATAAATGGGGTCACAGTCTTAGCAGACCAGACTCCGACAAACTGAGCTGCCAGGAAGCTCAGAGGACCTATGATCAAGCCACACTATTCCCATGGGACTAGTGGGGCTTGATCATAGGTATGATTATATATGTATATTTATATATATGTAAATATACATATCTATCATATATATGTATATTTATCTATAAATATACATGTATATACATATGTATGTTGATAGATGTGTACATTGAGATATATATGTATATATATATACATATATATAGAGAGAGAGAGGGACTGTGAGGATATTAAATTATATATATTATTACCAATTATTAGCTATTAAATTATGTTTCCATTTACTGAAGTATCCTGGTTGAATACATATGAAAGCATTAATTAAAAATTAGTCAATATCCTTAATCATACCATCATGATAGAATGGATGATATAAATCCAAAACTTATTCTGTGGCATTCTAAAATAGAATCATGAAGCAACTGCACATTTAAGTATTACTTTTATAACATTCCATTAGCATTCACATGAACAGGAATGAGTTTGTCAGGATCTCCCTCCATTTGTGGGTGGCAGACCTAGCATTGCAACTCCAAACCTGAGTGGTTTAATTTGAATGCAAACCATTGGAATGACACCGTGAAGATTTCAGATTGTTATGATTAAAAAGAAGAAGAACAAGAAGAAAAGAAAGCAAGTTGTCAGTGGCTCCTGCCTGTAATCCTAGCTCCTTAGGAGGCTGAGGTGTAAAGAATGCCAATTTCAATTCAGCCTGGGTGGGAAAGTCCATGATACCCTTCTTTCTAAGAGGTCACATGAAAAAGAAAAACCAAGGGTAGAGTGCTACACTTGAGCAAAAGGAGCTCAGGGACAGAACCTAGGCTCATAGTACAACCACAGATCTGCCAAAAATAGGAGGCAATAACTCCTTGTATCTTTGTATGGATGATGAGCATTCAGCAGGTTGCCCATGCCAAGGCACCCAACCTGGGCAAGCTGGGACAAGCCCTCAGAGAGTACTAAGTCTGAGCGGGCAACTTGAACAAAGCATCCTTCTCTGCCATTTAAAAAAACGGAAGCCTTATGTTCTGGCCGAGGTGTCCCATTGGGACACCTAGAAGCCAGAGAGTGCCTCCAGGGAGACAATGGTTCTAGGCTATAGGAGCGGTCAAAAGTTCTGGCTTCAAATTCTCTATCCCTCTGTATGATGTGAGCCTAGACCTCCGGGGCCTGGTGGCTATCACTCATTTATCATTCCTCATTGCCAAGTCACAGGCTGGTCCCAAATTGGCAAAGATATGAAATAGTCAGCGATTTCTACAATGAAAGGGATAAGTTAATAAACCCCACCCTCATAACTCCCATGAGAAGTGAGCCTTGGGTTGTGGGTTGTGTATGTGGCTTAGTGGTAGAGTGCTTACATAGCACGCATGCATGAAGCCTTGGGTTCTATTCCTCAGTACCACAGAAACAGAAAAAGCCAAAAGTGGCACTAGGGCTTAAGTGGTAGTGTGCTAGCCTGGAGCAAAATAAGCTCAGGAACATGTCCACACCTTGAGTTCAAGCCCCAAGACTGGCAAAACAAAAGTCAGCTTGGTGAGATATATTGTTCTGGGACTCAGAGGAGGTCCGATGTTATAGGTAAGAGGTAGGGTAGAGGGCAGGTGCTGGGGGCTCACCCCTGTAATCTTAGCTACTTAGGAGGCTGAGATTTGAGGATGACAATTGCAAGCAACCAAGTCTATATGAGACACTTTCCTCCAATTAAACACCCCAAAATCCAGAAGTAGAGCTTGTGGTTCAAGTAGAGCGCTAGCCTTGAGCACAAAGGCTCAGGGATAGAATAGCATCCAGGCACACACATGCACACACACACACACACACACACACACACACACACACACACACACACACACACACACACACACACACACACACACACATCAAGATAGAGCATTTGCCAGTCAGCCTACACAAGTTCCATCTCTAGAAACTTAATACTAAAAAAAAAAAGAGGGAGATTGCTCCACGAGGTGATATAACCAGTGCCAAAATTCCACAGGAGTTCTAGGATGTGAAAGAGGACAGAGAGCCGCAGGCAGAAGGTCCAGCATGGGCCTTAACCACACCCTGAGGTGTGGTTAAGAGCAGGTGATGTGGGTGGAATGAAGGTTTTGTGGCTTCAGACAAGTCTGGGAGGCCATTCAAGGCTGTGTCAAGGTTTGTACTTGAGTCACATGTAGAGCAGAGGTTGGGATCCCAGAATGGGGTCCAGGGGGAAGATTAGCTTGTCTTTTCACCATGGACCCCAGCCATTTCCTGTAGCTGGCAGCCTATTTTTCATAGCTCCTGACCCTCAGGCCTCCTTTGCATGGAGGAGTCAAGGCAAATGCAGGGAAGAACATTTGCTTAAGAAAAGCTTCTAGGGACTGGGAAGGTGTCCCAGTGGTAGAGTGGTTGCCTTGCATGCCTGAGGCTCTGGGTTTGATTCCTCAGTGCCACATAAGCAAAAAAGAAAAAGGCTGGAAGTAGTGCTGTGGCTCACGTGGTAGAGCGCTAGCTTTGAGCTGAAGAGCTGAGGGACAGCACCCAGGCCCAACGACTGGACTCCCCCCACTCAAAAAAAGAAAAGCTTCTAGCCTAATGCCACTAGTGGCACAACCCCTGTAAATACTAGCTACTCAGGAGACAGAGATCAGAGGGAGGAAAGTTACTAAGACTCTTCTTGCCGATGAACTACCAAAAGCCAGAAATGGAGCTGTAGCTCAAGTGATAGAGTTCCAGCATTGAGGGAAAAATTAAGAGACAAATCCCAGACCCTGAATTCAAGCCCCAGTACTGGCACCTAAAAAAATAAAGAAAAGCTTTCAGGAGCTCCTAGTCCACTGTAGTGAAACTCCAGATCAGCCTAGCACCGGTGGCTCACACCTGTCCTCCAAGCTCCTCAGGAGGCTGAGACCTGAGGATCACTGTTCAAAGCCAGCCCAGGCCAGAAAGTCCAGGAGACTCTGATCTCCAAGGAACCTCCCAAAAACTGGAAGTGGCGCTGTGGCTCAAGTGGTAAGGTGAAGAGCTGGTGGACAGCGCCCAGGCCCAGAGTTCAAGCCCCATGAACAGCACCTGGCCTGCTTGGGCCTCACTCTGTGGCAGAGTACTTTCCAGTGTGCCCCTGATGGTCTCCCAATGTCTAGGTGTCCTACCAGTCTTCAGAGCAGCCTCTTTGGAGGTCTTTTCCTACAGAATAGGCCACAGTATCAGAGAAAGGTCAAGCCTTGGGGCACGGAGGTCTTCGGTCGAGTCATCAGAATGGCATCTGTCAAAGGTGCAGTGTGGATCTGAGCAGGAAATCGACATCTCATTCCAGGGTTCTAGGCCAACAGGGGCAGGAACTGCAAGATGGCACAGCAGGTAATGCCCACTCACGCAAGTATCACAAAAGTGTGAATCTGTCAGGCACACGTTTGACGGGTGTTGAGTTGGGCTCATGAAAGACTTGTAGGCTCAGGAATCCACAGGTGGCTGGCTGCTGCTTGTAGCAGTCACTACCCCTGGAGTCCCAGGGCTTGGAGCCCTGCTTTCCTCACCAGAGCTCGGGGGCTGATGAAGGTCTGCAATCGTGGGCCAACTACAAAGGAGCATCCATAGTGTCCTTCCGTTGGTCCTGTGGCCCCATGCATGGATGGAGGGGCAGGTCCCATGGAACTTACTGCCATAACCCAGACCCCTCAGCCCAAGAAGGACTTAGGGAGAAACAACTTGATCTGCCTTGAGAGTTTACTATGATTATGCCTCAGGACTGACCACAGTTCTACCTCAGCTCATCATTAACACCTCTGTGTGTGTGTGTGTGTGTGTGTGTGTGTGTGTGTGTGTGTGTGTGTGTGTGTGTGTGTGTGTGTGTGTGTGTGCATGCGCGTGCGCATGCATGTGTGTGTGCACATTTTGGTACAGGGTTTTAACTCAGGGCCCGGGCTCTGTCCCCGAGTTTTTTTCATTGAGGGCTAGCACTCTACCACTTGAGCCACAGCTTTTCTTCCAGCTTTCTGTGATTATTTGCAGAAGAGAGTCTCATAGACTTTTCTAGCTGGGCTGCCACTGAATGGCAATCCTCATATCTCAGCCTCTGAGGAGATAGGAATATGAGAGAATGAGCTGTTAGTATCTAACCAGCCACACTTTCCTTCTTGGATAAAACAGAGTACTTGTCTGTCCCAGCCAAGCACCCATGTATAGCTACCCCTGCAACCCAGGATTCAGACAAAACATACCCTCCCCTGAGGACAAAGAAATGGGATCAGGTTTGAGCTTTAGGTTCTCCACACAGTCAGGGGTTGCTAGGAGCTGATGTAGAGGTCTAAGTTCTAGGCCAGGGCAAGTAGACAGCTGTTAGAACAGAAGAGCATATGAAAAGACTTCCTTGCAGCTGGGTGCCAGTGGCTCATGCCTATAATCCTAGCTACTCAAGGCTGACACCTGAGGATCAATCAAGATTCAAAGTTAGCCTGGGTACACTCTTATCTCCAATGAATCATCAAAAAGCTGGGAAGCCGAGCTACACTAGTTCACATGGTACAGCACCAACCTTGTGCAAA